>NC_088343.1:17082500-17212500 GCF_036884655.1 Musa acuminata AAA Group | reverse complement strand
GCACTCTCATTTACCTTTTTGTACACACAAAGCTCATCTTCATTCTTAACGAAGTCATAAGATCTAATTGCCTCATCAAATCTTATGTTCCAACTTTGGGAAGCTTGCTTCAGTCCATAGAGAGACCTAAGCAACCTGCACACCTTATCCGAGTTATCCTTAGACACGAATCCCTAAGTTGTATCATTTGCACCTCCTCCTCGAGGTTGCCGTTAAGGAAAGCGATTTTCACATCCATCTGCTAGATCTCATAATCATAGTGTGCCGTAATAGCCAATAGAATTCGGATGGATTTTAGCATAGCTATGGGTGAAAAGGTTTCGTCATATTAACACATTACATTTGACGATACTCCTTAGCCACTAGCCTTGATTTATAAGTTTCTATCTTTCCATCTACTCCGATCTTCTTTTTGAAGATCTACTTGCAATCAATGGGTACAATACCCTCGGGTGCATTAACTAGGTTCCAAACCTTATTGGAGTATATGAAATCCATCTCAGAATTCGTGTTTTTTTGCTACTTCCTGGAGTCTATACTTATAATAGCCTCCTCGTAGGTTTAAGGATCAATATTCTTAACATTATCTCCTTTAATATATCTCACATATCTCTCAGGAGGATGTGATACTCTATTGGACCTCAATTAAGTTAGAACTTGTGTATTAGGTGCTAGTCATAGGTGCTTACAAGCAAATCACATGAATGATGACATGTGTGATATGATACATATCCTTTTTGCTTATTATATTATTTGACATTTTATCACTTTACATTGCTTGTTGCATATATGCATATATATTCTGTGATGTATATGGATCTGTGTAATGAGAATCAGATCGTGATGAGATCACGATAATGAGATCGATTCAACGTATATCCTAAATAATCCCAGTCATAGGTTACTTGAGAGAGATATTGAGATAATCGAATAGATTAGTATGCTATATACCTATTCATATGATGGAGGTAGCTAGTCTTATAGCTGGTCATATGAGGGCACTAGGGCTATAGTGCAGGTACTCATTGGAGAATGTGTTTACTGATTGATCCACTCATGGAATGCTAGATGATTAATGATACCTCATTGTTAGATAGTAATTCCGTTGTCCTAGTGGTGTACCTGGTCCTTATACTTGAGATATCAAGGATGTCCTATATGAGTACTCCACTCTTTGATACAAGACTTATAAGTTTGAAAGTTCCAGATCTAGCACAACCATTCATCGGGAGTGACAGTCAACCTTACAAGAACTATTGAGTGTCGATAGAGGATTATATATTCTTAGTGTCATAAGAGAAGTATCACATGTGTTCTTGCTCAGATAAATCCTTGGACAAGGTCATTCGGATTGAGAGAGAAAGAGTTCTCTAGAAGAATCCGATTAAAGCGAGACTCGAGTAGAAACCATATGGGTTTGACATCACCATGCCCGGTATATGGTCTTTGGGATATTAGATAGATAAGAGACTATATGTATATAGTAACTGAGAACAAATAGGTCCTAAGGATTGGATTCCCCTGTGTCGTATGGGGGTTATAACGTAGTGGCCTAGTACGTCCATAGTTGATGACTTGAGTGAATTATTATCAAGATAATAATTCACTGAGCTAGAAGGAGTTCTGATAGGTATGACTCACAACCAGCTCGATATTGAGCCTAGAGGGTCACACATATATGGCAGGCATTGCAACAAGTAGAGGTTCGAATATGAGATATCCATTGGAGCCCCTATATTATTGGATCCTATGGATGAGATCCAATAAGAGCCAAGAAACTAATAAGGATATTAATCATTATACTTACGAAGAGGCTATTATGAGTATAAACATCGAGAAGTGGCAAAAAGCCATGAATTCTGAGATTGATTCCGTATATTCCAACAAGATTTAGAACCTAGTTGATACACCCGAGGGGTTATACCCATTGGTTGCAAGTGGATCTTCAAGAAGAAGATCAGAGTAGATGGAAATGCAGAGACTTATAAAGCAAGGCTATTGGCTAAAGGATATCGTCAAAGATAAGATATTGACTATGACAAAACATTCTCACTCGTGGCCATGCTAAAATCCATCCAAATTCTATTAGCTATTGCAGCATACTATGATTATGAGATCTGACAGATGGATGTGAAAACTACGTTTCTCAATGGCAACCTCGAGGAGGAGATGTATAAGATATAACCCGAGAGATTCATGTCCAAATAAGGTGTGCAGATTGCTTAGGTCTATCTATGGACTGAAGCAAGCTTCTTGAAGTTGGAACATAAGATTTGATGAAGCAATCAAATCTTATGACTTCGTCAAGAATGAAGATGAGCCTTATATATACATGAAGGTAAGTGAGAGTGCTATCACCTTCTTAGTGCTATATGTGGAATGATGTAGGAATGCTCTCCACAATAAAGCTTGGCTATCTAGACATTTCTCCATGAAGGACTTAGGGGAAGCATCCTATATATTGGAGAAATGTCTAGATAGCCAAGTTTTATTGTGGAGAGCATTCCTACATCATTCCCAATGATCAGGATATCATCCACAAATAGCACTAAGAAGATGATAGCGCTCTCACTTACCTTCATGTATATATAAGGCTCATATATACAAGAGATATATCCAAGAGAATGCTTGGCTTGTCCTAGTCCAGGTACATAGACACCATTGTCAAAATGTTTGGCATGAAAAATTCCAAGAGATGATATCCAATAAGCCCCTGAATTATTGGATCCTATGAATATGGTCCAATAAGAGTCAATAAGAGATTATTGGGTAGAGACCCACTAATCTAAGAGGTTTGAGTAGTTGGATGGAGATCTAGTACCCAATATGGTAAGATCCATTATGATAAGTTGATTAGGGGCCTTTATAAATAATAGAAAACCAAAGGGCCATGGGCTAGGTTATTTTTTGTTGCCACCTCCTATTCTCCTATCTCCCTCTCCTCCTTAACCTGTAGCCCCTATTTGGGGCGTGTGGATAGCAAAAAGGGGTAGCCCCTTTTTGATTGCATGGTGCACACAGCGAGGAGGATTATGCAATGATTTGATGAGTGTCTTCGCAACCTCTACCGCGTAGATTACCTCTAGAGAAGAAGATAGTTGACCTCCTTCATCCTCTCCCATAGATCTATAGGTTTTCAGAGATATATGATTTCTCTAGGTAACATAATCTCCCTTGTATGCATAATTTTTCGATTTTACGAGTTTTTGCACACTAATCTTCATACGACGATGAACACCTTTTGAAAAATCTAGGATATTTGTTTTCTATTCTTCCACTACGCATGTGATATTGCCTTAGATTTTCTAACATTTCGCCTTCCCAAATAGTGTCAAATTCTTAGCATTTACTAAGGGTCTTCCTCAGGGCATACGATGACATGGGGGTGGCATCGTCTCGTAATCTCTTATACTCGTGCTTCCGGTTGAGTTGGGGGCCAAACAATTACTACTTGTCAACTTGTGCGATGTTTAAAATAAGTGGAACAACTCCCTACAGCAAGGGGTGGAGGATTCGCTTCTACATTGTTAGTGAAAGCCAAGATTGGGGCTTCCTGGTGGTTTGGGCAGCGCACTCCATGGACAACGCACTACCTCCTCTATCCTTGGGTGAAGTTAACACTCTAGAGAAGATATAGGGGTTCTTCACATATGTAGCCTAGAGTATGAGTAGGAGGTCCCTTCGGTGGAGGCCACTCCTCCTTCGACCCCAGATGGTATAGTCATTCTTTCATGTTCTGACCTTTTCTCCCTTGTCTCTGACTCTCACTCTGTAGTCCTTTGGTAGGTATAAATCTTTGAGAGATGAAGAGGCGACGCCCTTTTGCTTCCCTCTCCATCTCTAGTGAGGGCCTAACAGTGGGTGAGCAATCGATGTGGGCCTAAGGCTTTTCTCGTGGTCCTTTTGTTGGGGCCTCAAGGGGTTCCAAGGTCAGCGCTTACCTGCTCAAGGGGGACTAGCAACCCCTTGTGAGGGTTCCAACGTCTTCGGGATCCTCGAGCGATCACGATATCGCGGGCCTATGCCCCCAAAAGAGGCATCAAGTAGTCGTTCTTGAGCCCCCGGAGCCATTGCCCATGGATGTAGAGGCAACTCCATCTCCCGCGATAGGTTTGCCCAAGGGGGCAGGGGCCTCTCAAGGACCTCCCCTCGCCTCCCCTATGGGGCCCTCGACTGGGGTCCCAGACCTTGCCACTTCTCCAAGGCCATTGCTTGGGCCGACCCTGGAGCCATCTAAAGAGGCTACTCGCCAGCATTGCCACCTCAACCCCACACTGTTCCATCTTTTGAGGCCACGACTCCACATGTGGAGCCATACATTGAGGGCCCTAACCCGCAACTATCTTTGGCAGGGAAGGGTCCTCATGTAGCTCCTTCGGGCCCATCTTTAGGTCCGCTTGTGGTAGCGTCACTGCATGAGGAGGTGATTGAGGAGCCTTCTACCCCTTGGGAGGGTGACATCACCAAAGATCTGCAGGTTGTACCTCCGCCTCCTCCTTTCGACCTTTCAGTGGACTAGAACTTCCTTGCATCTAGCTTGTCTACTACAGCTATGCCTGACCACGTGGTCGACCCTAGGTACCCCCCTAAAGGTGCATTGGGTGGGGCTAACCAAGGGCCAATGGTTGTGGGAGGAGGCCGGACTGGCCACCACCTACTCTCGGGGGTCCCTTAGCCCCGCCCTAGTTGGCCTGGTGTACCACTAATAGCCAGGGGTACTGGCTGACCTTTGTTCTCGTAATGAAGTCTTGGTAAGGCCTCTTCCTTAGGCATATCCATCACTTTCTTTGGTCTTCCTTCTTAACCACCTTGCTCCTGCCTCTATATAGAACCACCATTATGTGATGATGCTTGTTGATCGTCTGTAGGATGTGAGAGCATTGATCAGCCAACTCTCCTAGGCCAACTCTGCCCTGCGGGCCCAAGGGAAGTGGCTTGCAAAGGTAAAGAGCGTAGTGGAGGCCCGAGTTATAGAGTTGTCCTTACAACTGACTCGGGCCCACGTTCAAGTCGAGGAGGTGGAGCAATACCTCGTAAAGGCTTATAAGAAGGCAAAGGCCGAGACCTCCGAGTTGTCCTTGGATCTTAGGCTTGGCGCTTCGCTGTACCAAAGAAGCTGAGGCATGGGCAAAGGAGGATCAGGGCGCGATGGCTACCACTGAAGACGAGGCTTCGAAGAGCATGGTGGAGGCCAAGAAGCGGGTCAAAGTCCTACGCCGGGAGCTGAAAGATGCCCACTGGCAGTTGGGCAAGGCCTTCGAGGAGGGTGGGTAGTTGAGAGAGTAGTTGTCGATCCACTCTAACGAACTAGTGGTTATCTATCTGGCAACCGAGGAGGCGAAAGGGGCTTGGGAGGAGTAGAAGAACCAAGCCTCTAAGCAGGAAAGGAGAGTCGTGGCCTCCTACAAGGAATCCGAGGGGTTCCGGCCTCTAATGCTCTAGCCAGGTTGCGTATGAGTTTGAGTACCATATTGCCATCGGTCGCTTCAGGGCGAGGTACCACGAACTTGAGATTGATGAGGATCCTAATACGGAGTTTCCCTCAGGCGTCGAAGTGCCTGCTCCTGCAAAGGTTCCCTTCGATGATCGCTCGGCGTCTCCTTAGGCCCTGCCTCCTTCGTCCTGATACAATTGGGTCCTAGTGACTGTTTTTTATTTTTTGTTGGCTATTATTTTATGGCCTCCCCTTCGGGATGGCATATGCTTTTGTAACTCATTTTGTCCAGATTAATGAAAAACTTCTTTAGAACATAATGTTTGCCTTTGGGATGATTCCTGAGCGGGGTTGGGAATGTGTTGAATTCCTTTCCCTCGCTTCACCTTACTTAACTCACAAGGCAGGAGCCCCTAAGCCTTGTTGTTGTTAGAGTTATTGAATCTTGGATTTTGATGATGAAATCAATTGATAAATTATTGATTTAATCTATATGTTAAGATCAGTGTTGCAAAATTAACTACGATAATGAATAAGGCATAAAGCAGATGTTGGGCCGGAGTCAAAGATCGGACGATATGATGAAGATTCAAACGATGTGCTGGAAGCTCGCCGAGAGTTCATCGAGAGCTCGCCGAGAGTTCGTCAGGAGTTCGCCAAGAGTTCGTCAGGAGCTCGCCGAGAGTTCATTAGGAGTTCGCCGAGAGTTCGTCGGGAGTTCGCCGAGAGTTCATCGAAAGTTCGCCAAAAGCATATCGAAAGTTCACCAGAAGTTTGTCAAGACTCCGCTGGAAGAACAATTGACATACTAGATAAAGATTGCCTAATTAATGTCTTAATTATTGTAGTTAGAATTTAGATTGAGTTAGGATTAAGAGGTAAAACCACTAACTTAGTTAGGAGCCAACTAGGCCCAAAACAAGGTTGAGTTGGGCCAGATGGAAGGCCCACTAGGCCACTTGGAGCCTTGCTAAGCGGTGGCACCGCCCAGGGTGGGCAGTGGAATCGCTTGAGGCTCAGCCTTATAGGTGGTTTGGGCGGTGATACCGTCGGTAGTTAATGTTGTCAAGCGGTGGTACCGCTAGAGCCCATTCTCCTAGGCTTTGTCAAGCGATAGTATCGCCAGACTAGGCGGTGGTACCACCCAGTGTTAGAGTGTTAGGCAGTGGTACCGCCCAATACTGGTGGTGGTACCGCTAGTGCCCCAAAAATCCGGGATGAGACACTTTTTTGCTCTAATTATGAAACCTTTGGGGCCTATAAATACCTTACTCCTTTCTACATGAAAGGGTAACAAAAAGAGCAGAAAAGTATGAAAAAATCTTTAAGTATTAAGGGTGTAAAAGTATTATAAAAGTGCTAAGGGTCCTCCTCCTCATTCTTCAACTTTGTAATCATTAGAGAAGAGATGTGAGGCTTGTAAGGGTTATCTCCTAAACTCGTGAAAAGGAGAAAGCTTTGTAAGAAGGTGGTTGGTATTCACCTAGTGAAGGAAGACCATTAGTGGATGCCGGTGACCTCGACGGAGTAAGAATCAGAAGTTGATGTAGGTCACAATGACCGAACCACTATAAATCCAATGTGTTCTTTCCTTACAGCTTTCTTTCATTACTTATCTACACTCTACACTTTACATTTACTCTAAGTCACTACTTTCGTTACTTTCCGAGATGGGCTTTATTGAAATAATTTTATCGAATGAAAATTTTTAAATCAACGTAATTTCTATCACTGCACTAGTTCAACCCCCCCCCCCCCCCCCCCCCTCTTAGTGTCGTATTGATCCTAACAATTGGTATCAAAGCAAGGTTGCTCTCGATTTGGTTTAAAACCCAAGAGAGATGACTTTTACCAGCAATCATGAGGGTCATTCTATCAGGGGTCCTCCCATGTTCAATGGAACGGACTACACTTATTGAAAAACTAGAATGGGGATTTTCTTAATTTCTATGAATTTTGAGTTATGGAATATCATTGAAAACGAAGTTTGAAAGTCTTCTCTTCTGATAAACGATTCGAATGATTTGGAGAAGAAGACTTTCTCTTTAAACGCCAAAGCTATGAATGCTTTATTTTGTGCTTTGGATAAAAATAAATTCAATCGAGTTTTTATTTGTGAAACAGCTTATGACATTTGGCATACACTTGAAATCACACACGAAGACACAAAGTATAGTTAAGGAGTTAAAAATCGATCTTTTAGTTTATAGTTATGAATTGTTTCGTATGAGACCAAGCGAGACCATTGGAGACATGTACACTCGATTTATGAATATCATCAATGGTCTAAAAGCACTTAGTAAAAGTTTTTTTTAACTTTGAACTTGTTAAAAAGATATTAAGATCTCTTCCAAAGAGTTGGGATCCTAAAGTAACCGCAATTCAAGAAGCCAAGGACTTGAATAACTTTCCACTCGAAGAACTTATCAGGTCCTTGATGACCTACGAAATGAAATGCAATGCATAGGAAGAACTTGAGAACAACCTTCTAAAGAATAAGAAGGATTTGACACTTAGAACTCAAGAAGACCACCTAAGAGAAAACTTAAGTAATGAAGATGATGATGATGATGATAACTTGACACTTCTAACAAGAAAATTTAAAAATTTCATAAAAAGAAACAAAACTAAACATGACATTAAATATAAAAATGAACCTAGAAAGGACAAAATGATTTGCTATAAATGCAAGAGTCGGGCCACTTCAAAAGTGAATGTGATGAATTGTTAAATATTTTTCATGATTTATTTGATGAATGTAAAATAGTTAGTAAAAAGTATAAATTATTTAAAAAGGAGCATGCCTCTCTTATTAGTGAATTTCATAGTTTAAATATTAAGCATGATAATGAAATATTGCCTCCTTGTACAAAATATGAAGAATTAAAGATGCTTAAAAAGAAAATTTTGCTATTACATGAAACCTTAGAAAAATTTGAAATAGGAAGTAAATCCTTAAACATGATCCTAGCAAAAAGGGATCATGTTTATAGAAGAGATGGAATCGACTTTGTGAGTAACACTCACCAAAAGCCAACCATCTTTGTTAAAGGCCTAACTTTGCATGTTTCACCCCGAAACAAGTGTAACTTTTGTTACAAATTTAGACATTATACTCATAAATATCCATTTAAGAGTTATAGTCCACATAAGTTAATTTAGGTCCCTAAAGGAACATTAGATGACTCAATACAAAATGATAAGTAAGGTAGATCTATTTATGAGAAACCCAAAGTAAAATGGGTATATAAAAGAAAACCTCATTTCTTGTAGATATGTCTACAATCACAAGCTAGGAGCAAGAGATGATACTTTGATAGTGGATGCTCAAGGCACATGACTAGAAATCCAACACACTTCTCTAAGCTCACTAGCCAAGACAAAGGATTTGTCACATTCGGAGACAACAACAAATGAAATATTATTAGAAAAAAAAATATAAGTAACAAATCAAACCTTTTGATTAAAAATATTTTATTAGTAATGGTTAAAACATAACTTACTAATCATTAGTCAATTATGTGATAAAGTTTACAATATCAAGTTTGAATCTAATGCTTGCATTATAGAAATACCATACATGAATAGATGTTTGATTGTCTTAAGGACCAACAATATATATACCATTGATCTTAATGATTTTTTTAATGAAACTTGCTTTTCGATTTTAAATGATGATGCTGGGCTTTGACATAGAAGGTTAGGTCATACTAGTATGAAACTAATCTCCCAAATTTCATCTAGAGAACTTGTAAGAGGAATCCCTAGCATCAAGTTTGTTAAAGGCAAAGTATGTGATGCATACCAATTAGGAAAACAAATAAAAGGTAGTTTCAAGTCAAAGAATCAAATAAGCACCTCTAGACTATTGTAATTGATCCACATGGATTTATTTGGACCAATTGATACAACAAGTCTGAGGTAGCAAATACGCCTTAATAATTGTTGATGATTATAGTAGATACATTTGGACATACTTCTTGACAAACAAAAGTGATTATTTTAAGTATTTTCTAAAATTTTATAAATTTATTCAAAATGAAAAAGGCTTTATGATTTCATTTATATATAGTGATCACGGCGGTGAGTTTCAAAACCGTGATTTCTAAAACTTTTATGAATCAAATGGATATAACCATAATTTCTCTACTTCAAGACACCCATAACAAAATGGAGTAGTCGAAAGAAAAAATAAGAGTTTATAAAAAATGACAAGAACTATATTAAACGAACATAACCTACCCAAATTTTTTAGGTCGAAGTTATTAACATGGTATGCTATGTCATTAATAGGGTTATAGTAATGCCATTACTTTCCAAAACACCTTATGAGTTGTGAAATAACAAAAATCCTAATGTTTCATATTTTAAAGTTTTCGATTATAAATGTTTTGTTTTAAACAAAAAAAAGATGCATTAGAAAAATTTGATGCAAAATCTGATGAAGGTATTTTTCTTGGTTATTCTTTTACTTCTAAAACATTTCATGTGTTTAATAAAAGAACTTTAGTTATAGAAGAATCCAAGAAAAAAACTTTGTTTTCAATGAGGTTTCTGAATCCAAGAAAAATAATTTTGATGATGATTTTGATTTTTATGGTTTAAATTTGAATGAACCCTCTCCTCCCACTAGTAACTTGGATACATCTTTTTCCAAAGAATTCTTACCTAAGGATTGGAAGTATGTAGATGCTCATCCTAAGGAGCTAATTATTGGAAATACTTCAAAAGGTGTTCAAACTCATTCTTCTTTTAAAACTTTTTGTGCGAATACAGCCTTTTTATCTCAAATTGAACTTAAATGCATTGACGAGGCCCTGAAAGATTATTTATAGGTTATTACAATGCGTGAGGAATTAAATCAATTTAAGAGAAATGAGGTATGGAAGCTTGTTCCTAGACCTAATGACCATTTGATAATTGGTACTAAATGGGTCTTCAGAAATAAGCAAGACAAACTTGGTATCATAGTTAGAAACAAGGCTAGATTAGTAACCAAAGGTTTTAGCTAAGAAGAAGGTATCGATTATGAAGAAACATTCGCTCATGTGGTTAGACTTGAAGTCATAAGGATTCTCCTTGCCTATACTAGATGTAATAATTTTAAGTTATTTCAAATGGATATTAAAAGTGTTTTTCTTAATGGCTTTATTTATGAAGAAGTTTATATTAAACAATCTCCCAGATTTGAGAATGCTAACTTTTCGAATCATGTGTTTAAGTTGACTAAGGCTCTCTATGAATTAAAACAAGCCCCTAAGGCTTGGTATGAGAGGCTTAGTTCTTTTCTTATTCAAAATAATTTTAAGAAAGATAAGGTCGATACTACATTGTTTATCAAATATTTTAAAATAATTTTTTCATTGTTTAAATTTATGTTGATGATATCATTTTTTGATCTTCAAATGAGTTTTTATGTGAATCTTTTACCAATAGTATGAGCCATGAATTTGAAATGAGTTTGATAGGGGAATTAACTTTTTTTTTTTTCAATTTACAAATCAAACAACTTAGTGATGTATTTTTTGTTAGTCAAATAAAATATGCTTGAGATTGTTGAATCTTGAATTTTGATGATGAAACTAATTGATAGTGTATATCTGATTTTGAGTGATGCAGGAAGCTTCGATTAGGGAGAGACAATTAAAAGTAGGAAGAATCATGTTGGGTCGGAGTGGAACATGTCAGTAGATTGGACGTCAAGCCAGAGGATCGGTCGATATATCGATAGAAGGCTTCAAGCCATGAGTTCAAGCATCAGGCCAAGAAGAGCAAAAATTATGCCAAGGAAATCAGAGTTGCGGAGGTCAAGTGACCGATTGGACAATATGCCGCAAGAGAGGACGATGCGTCGAAGAATTGGACGAAGCGTCGATGAACCAATGACATACCAGACAATATGATTTAAGCTTTGTAATAATTGTCTAGATCGAAGTAGGATTTATTTGTACAAGATTAACTACGATAGTGATCAAGGTATAAAGCAAAATGAAGTCCCGGAGTGAAGAATGAGACTTTATTGGGAGTTCGAGAGTCAAAAAGAATTTCTATCGGAATTAACCAAGAAGTCCAGGAGCTTACCGAAGAAGCTCATCGAAACTCGCCAAGAAGATTGTCGTGAGGTCCAGGAGCTTGTTGGGAGTCCGCTAGAACATTGTCGAGAGATCATTGAAAGTTCGTCGGAAGATCGCCGGAAGAAACCTAGACTAACCGGATCGGATTTGCTTTGTGTATGCCTTAAATTTCATAGTTAGCACATAATTGGGATTGGAATTGAGCCAACCCAATTAGGGGCCAGTTGGGCTCATGTATGGACTGTGTTGGGCCAAGTGGAAGGCCCAAATAGTGACCCAATCGTGGCATCATCGTGGCAGAGTCCTTGAGACTATATCAGGCGATGGTACCGCCAAACTGGATAGTGGTACCACTTAGTGTCAGTGTCAGGTGGTGGTACCGCTAGTCTGGGTGGTGGTACCGCCCAGACACAGTTGGTAACGTCTAGTGTTAGTGCTACAAGCGGTGGTACTGCCAAGACCCGGGAAACCCGGGATGAGATCTTTTTAGGCTCCAAGTTTGAATCCACTTGAGACTTATAAATACCCCTCTCATCCCTGGTTAACTTACACTAGAATTGAGTGAAAAAAAATAGAAAAACTCTATTGTAATCTTGTGAGAACTCCTCTAAAAGCTTTAAGTGTTAGTATAGTTTTAGAGAGGAGTAAAGGGGGTATAAAGATTGTCTCCTAAACCTGTGAAAAGGAGAAGAGGGTTGTAAAAGGGTAGTTGATCTTGAAAGAATATTGTTAGTTGATGCTTGTGGCCTTGACGGAAAGGAAATCGGTAGAGTGGATATAGGTCATGACGACCGAACCACTATAAATTGATTTGCATCTTTGTTTTACTTTCAATTCTCATATTGTAAACTAATTTACTTACTTTATTTGCTCATGATATTCTTATAAATGTTTTAAAGTTAAGCATCTTTCTGAGATCGATTTTAATCGTATGAAGGCTTTCAAAATCGACGTTTTTATCGCTACACTAATTCACCCCCCTCTCGGTGTCGACTCGTTCCTAACAGAGATCTATTAAAAATATTTAATATGAATAATGCTAAGGCTATTAATACATCAATGAGCACTTCTACAAAACTATATATAGACACTAATGAAGAATGTTTTGATCAAAAGACTTATAAGGGTATGATAGGTAGTTTATTATACCTCACAATAACTAAACCCGATATCATGTTTAGTGTTCGACTATATGCTAGAATTCAATCTAATCATAAACAATCTCACTTAAAATTTGTTAAAAAATATTTTAGATATCTAAAAGGAACTCTTAATCTAGGACTATGATATCTAAATTTTAAAAACTTTGAGTTACTTGCTTATACCGATGCTGATTTTGCTAATTATCAAATAGATAGAAAAAAACACATCCGGAACATGTCAATTCTTAGGTCACGCATTTGTCTCTTGGTCCTCTAAGAAACAAAACTCGGTTGCCTTATCTACAACCGAAACTGAATATATAGCAGTAGGTGTATGTTGTGTACAAGTTATCTGGATGAAGAACACTTTAGAAGATTATGGAATTTACTTGAAAAATATACCTATAAAATGTGATAACACTAGTGCAATATGATTAACAAAAAATCTCATTCAATACTCTAGAACTAAACATATTGATATTAGGCATCATTTTATTAGAGATCATGTTAATAATCATGACATATATTTAGAATTTATTGATACAAAGTATCAATTAGCATATATTTTTATAAAACCATTGAATGAGGAATAATTTGATTTTATTAGAAGAGAATTAGGCATGTTAAACCTTCCAAATGCATGAATTCATTCATAAGTTTTTCAGTTTTCTTGATTTTTCATAACTTGAATTTTCATTTTTAAATCGAGATCGTCTCATATAAATCCTTCCTCTTTCAATTTGCAAAAGAAGAGCCTTGATTTTTTATCTTTCATTTGATGATCCTTTCTCATGAATTCTTCCTTACTCTACTCACGAAAGAAAAAATTTATCTATGGACTTTTAATATGTGATGATCATTTGCAAGAATAGGGATTTGATTATTTTTTGTATAGATATCTTGATCCTTTACGATGAATCCTTTCTCTTTGCTACAGTAGAAGAAACTTAACTTTCATGAATTTGGTTCTTGATTTTTTACGGAGAATGAATTCCTCCCTTACTCTTCTTCCTTTTCTTCTTATTTTTATGACAAAGGAAGAAAGAAACTTCCACATCTCAAGAAGAATCAAAAAGCTCTTCACATCTAAAGCAAAAATACTAGCTTAACCATTTCAAAGAGCAAAAGAAGTTATCATGCAAAGTTTTTGCTTAACTTTTCATTTTTGCTAGCTTGGATAAATTGGTGTAAAACTTACTTGAATAGTTTAAAACACTTGTATTGTTGAATCATTCTCCTTTCTATTGATGACAAAAGGGGAGAAATGATGAATGTTTGGTATCATGATCAAAATGTTGATTTAATATATGAAGTGATAAATGCTTAAAAATTTTAATGCCTTAGCATAATGAATGTTATGCTTAAAATAATGTATCATGAATGCTTTAGTATCATGCGAGAAATGATGAATGTTTGGTATCATGATCAAAATGTTGATTTAATGCATGACGTGATAAATGCTTAAAAATTTTAATGTCTTAGCATCATGAATGTCTTAGTATTATGAATGTTATGCCCAAAATGATGTATCATGAATCCTTTAGTATCATGTATGATATGCCCATAGCGATGATTGATTTATTTTTGGTATCATGCCTGAAATGAGGATGAAATGTAAGGTTTTGAAATTGTGCATGTTTTAATTTGAAACTATAATGATGCACAAACATATGAAATTTTGATTTGATATATTACATTTGATCCTTGTGATTAAAATTGTTTCACTTGAATTCAAAGGTCGCGATTCCTTTTGAATTTAAGTTAGCTTATATCAATATAGCATATAGATAGGGGGAGTTAAGGTTAACTCCATCATCAATTAGTTGTCAACATCAAAAAGAGGGAGATTGTTGAATCTTGAATTTTGATAATGAAATTAATTAATAAATTATTGATCTAATTCATATGTTGAGATAAGTGTTATATGATTAACTACGATAATAAATAAGGCATAAAGCAAATGTTGGGCCGGAGTCAAAGATCGAACGATATGATGAAGATTCGGACGATGTGTTGGAAGCTCGCCGAGAGTTCGCCAGGAACTCACCGAGAGTTCATCGGGAGTTCATCGAGAGTTCGTCGAGAGCTTGCCGATAGTTCATCGGGAGTTCACTAAGAGTTCATCGAGAGTTCGTCAAAAGCGTGCTGAAAGTTCACCGAAAGTTTGTCGAGACTTTGCCGGAAGAACAATTGACATAACGGACAATGATTGCTTAGTTAATATCTTAATTATCGTAATTAGAACTTATATTGAGTTAGGATTAGGAGGTAATCCCAGTAACTCAATTAGGATCCAACTGGGCCTAAAACAAGGGTGAGTTGGGCCGGATGGAAGGTCACTCGGCCACTTGGAGCCTTGTCAGGCAATGACACTGCCCAACGTGGGTGATGGAACTGCTTGAGGCTCAGCCTCCCAAGTGGTTTGGGCGGTGGTACCGTTGGCAGTTAATGCTGTCAAGCAATGGTACCACCATGTCAGGTGGTGGTACCGCCAGAGCCCACTCTCCAAGGCTCTATTAGGTAGTAGTACCGCTAGATTGGGTGGTGGTATCGCTTAGTGTCAGAGTGTCAGGCGGTGGTACCGCCCAGTACTGGTGGTAGTACCGCCAGTACCCTAAAAATCCAAGATGAGACACTTTTTTATTCCAATTCTGAAATTTTTGGTGCCTATAAATACCTCACTCCTTTCTGCATGAAAGGGTAACAAAAAGAGCATAAAAGTGTGAAAAAATTTTTATGAAGTGTTGGGGTGTAAAAATGTTATAAAAGTGCTAAGGGTCCTCCTCCTCATTCTTTAGCTTTGTAATCATTAGAGAAGAGGTGTGAGGCTTGTAAGGGTTGTCTCCTAAACCCGTGAAAAGGAAAAAGCTTTGTAAGAAGGTGGTTGGCCTTCGCCTATTAAAGGAAGACCATTAGTAGATGCCGGTGACCTCGACGGAGGAGGAATCGGAAGTGGACGTAGGTCACAATGACCGTACAACTATAAATCCGGTGTGTTCTTTCCTTACTACTTTCTTTTATTACTTAGCTGCAATCTACACTTTACATTTACTGTAAGTCACTACTTTCACTACTTTCATTACTTTCTGATATGAATCGGGCTTTGTCGAAATAATTTTATCGAACAAAATTTTTCAAATCAACATAATTTTTAACACTACACTAATTCACACACCTCTCTCTCTCTCTCTCTCTCTCTCTCTCTCTCTTAGTGTCGTATTGATCCTAACAGGAGCGCCCCCGGGTGTCATCAAGGGTCTGGCTCTGGCTCTCCTCTAAGCGGGGAAGGCTAGGCACTCACTTAAAGGGGTCAGGCGATGGTGTTTCCAAGGGTGCAGTAGGAGTGCAAGGGCATAGATACTTGGCTCCCCGACTTTGAAGCCTTAGGGGTTCTTCTGACAAGATAAGTGTGGAGTTATGGATACCTAGCCCCCCCGATGCCAAAGCCCGAGTACTGCTTCTAATGAGGTAAGTGCAGGGCTCACCTCTTCCCCTTGGGGAAGGGAGGAGGGGCCCTCCTTGTCCTAGGTGTTCATCAGGAAGACCGGTAGAAGGGTGTGCTTGTAGCATTCTATCACAGATAAAATTGTAAACAAGGAGTTTAATGTAATGCTCATGTATGTCTATGTCCTTCTATTTGTTCATGCTTTGAACAGTATGTAGAGGGACAGTCGAAGACTTAATAACCCCAACTTAGTTGGGTTTGGTGGCTATTTTAGGCTTGTAAATAAAGGTTATGTCATGTGGACACTTGTAGGAGATCTCGATCTATAGTGGACCATTTTGGATCCTTTGTTGTACAACCGTTCAGAGCTTATGAAGTCTGTTTATAATTTGCATTGGTTATGAAGTGTTTTCTGAAATGTTTGCTTGTAGATCCCGAGTGAGACGCTTTCTCTAACTCGTTTTCTCTTTTGTAGGTCTTAAGGGGCCATGGGAGGTTTCAGGGAGGCTGACCTTTGCGGACGGACACTCAAGGGTGTCATACGACATAGGCAAAACCAGCTAAGTCCGTGATAGTTCGGCCCTCATTTTAGTACAAAAATGATGGTGTCATGAGTATCATCGATTGGTGAGTCAACACAGTTGGTTCATTACCGAAGGTGCAAGCTAATTTGGGAGCCTCTACCTGGCTGATGCATGAGACTTGGTGAGATGAGACCACATAGGTGGCTCGGTCGGGAGCTGTCTTGTCGATGGGGAACCGGTTCAGGATGACCGATAGGCGGTTTGGGATCTTCCTGGCTGCAAGGTTCCCTCTTCGGGTCAGGTCATCTAGGTGTCCTCGAGAGATGATTTGTCTCATAGTTGCATGACTGCATCCAAACGACGGGATCGCCTCTTGTTCGTTGACGTCCTAAAGTCAAGCCCCTCCGATGCTTAAGTTAGCGATGGGAGAGGAAAATTGTAAGAGCTATATAATTAGGTAGAGAACACGCATAACCCAACCCAACCCCCCCCCCCCCCCCCCCCCCCCCCCACAAAAAGAGCACAAAAGTGTGAAAATTTTTTTGAAGTTTTGGGGTGTAAAAATGTTATAAAAGTGCTAAGGGTCCTCCTCCTCATTCTTTAGCTTTGTAATCATTAGAGAAGAGGTGTGAGGCTTGTAAGGGTTGTCTCCTAAACCCATGAAAAGGAAAAAGCTTTGTAAGAAGGTGGTTGGCCTTCGCCTGTTAAAGGAAGACCATTAGTAGATGCCGGTGACCTCGACGGAGGAGGAATCGGAAGTGGACGTAGGTCACAATGACCGTACAACTATAAATCCGGTGTGTTCTTTCCTTACTACTTTCTTTTATTACTTAGCTGCAATCTACACTTTACATTTACTATAAGTCATTGCTTTCATTACTTTCTGATACGAATCGGGCTTTGTCGAAATAATTTTATCGAACAAAATTTTTCAAATCAACATAATTTTTAACACTACACTAATTCACACACCCCTCTCCCTCTCTCTCTCTCTCTCTCTCTCTCTCTCTCTCTTAGTGTCGTATTGATCCTAACAGGAGCGCCCCCTGGGTGTCATCAAGGGTCTGGCTCTGGCTCTCCTCTAAGCGGGGAAGGCTAGGCACTCACTTAAAGGGGTCAGACGATGGTGTTTCCAAGGGTGCAGTAGGAGTGCAAGGGCATAGATACTTGGCTCCCCGACTTCGAAGCCTTAAGGGTTCTTTTGACAAGATAAGTGTGGAGTTATGGATACCTAGCCCCCCCGATGCCAAAGCCCGAGTAGTGCTTCTGATGAGGTAAGTGCAGGG
Organism: Musa acuminata AAA Group; assembly: GCF_036884655.1. Taxonomy (NCBI): domain Eukaryota; kingdom Viridiplantae; phylum Streptophyta; class Magnoliopsida; order Zingiberales; family Musaceae; genus Musa; species Musa acuminata. Next base: position 17,194,595 of record NC_088343.1, on the reverse strand, counting down.
CTCACCTCTTCCCCTTGGGGAAGGGAGGAGGGGCCCTCCTTGTCCTAGGTGTTCATCAGGAAGAGCGGTAGAAGGGTGCGCTTGTAGCATTCTATCACGGATAAAATTGTAAACAAGGAGTTTAATGTAATGCTCATGTATGTCTATGTCCTTCTATTTGTTCATGCTTTGAACAGCATGTAGATGGACAGTCGAAGACTTAATAACCCCAACTTAGTTGGGTTTGGTGGCTATTTTAGGTTTGTAAATAAAGGTTATGTCATGTGGACACTTGTAGAAGATATTGATCTATAGTGGACCATTTTGGATCCTTTATTGTACAACCGTTCAGAGCTTATGAAGTCTGTTTGTAATTTGCATTGGTTATGAAGTATTTTCTGAAATGTTTGCCTGTAGATCCCGAGTGAGGCGCTTTCTCTAACTCGTTTTCTCTTTTGTAGGTCCTAAGGGGCCATGGGAGGTTTCGGGGAGGCTGACCTTTGCGGACGGACACTCAAGGGTGTCATACGATATAGGCAAAACCAGCTAAGTCCGTGACAGTTCGACCCTCATTTTAGTACAAAAATGATGGTGTCATGAGTATCATCGATTGGTGAGTCAACACAAATGGTTCATTACCGAAGGTGCAAGCTAATTTGGGAGCCTCTACCTGGCTGATGCATGAGACTTGGTGAGTTGAGACCACATAGGTGGCTCGGTCGGGAGCTGTCTTGTCGATGGGGAACCGGTTCAGGATGACCGGTAGGCGGTTTGGGATCTTCCTGGCTGCAAGGTTCCCTCTTCGGGTCAGGTCATCCGGGTGTCCTCGAGAGATGATTTGTCTCGTAGTTGTATGACTGCATCCAAACGACGGGATCGCCTCTTGTTCGTCGACGTCCTAAAGTCAAGCCCCTTCGATGCTTAAGTTAGCGATGGGAGAGGAAAATTGTAAGAGCTATATAATTAGGTAGAGAACACGCACAACCCAACCACACCCTCCCCCCCCCCCCCCCCCCCCCCCCCACCCGGCCCCAAACTCCAATGTAAGCTAATGGGTTCCTTTTTATACATGATCCCTTGGCCTTCTTACTAACTAGTCTCAGATAAGATTAGATGAACCACCTGATCCTTCTCTAATCTTGAGAGGGTAGAGCAGTTATTAGGATGCATTGCGATGCCATTTTGAGGCCGGTGATCTGGAGCCTGATAAGACCCTTAGGGTTTTATCATAGAAGAGGGAGAAAAGGGATTATCACTTCAAGGGGATCAGTCTCCTTGATCACATCGAGGAGATTGACCTCCTAGGGTTTGTCAAAAGACTGAAATAATATTCCATTGATTGCTGAAAAGAAACAAATGTATCCCTATTTATAGAGTTCCACTCAAAGTCCACCAACACTTGGACTCTTAATAAATAAATAAATATCAAATAAATCTCTATCTAATTCTTATTGAACTAGATAAACTCAATAAAATATTATTCAAAACTTGAAAAATAAAAGGATCCTAACAATTTCTCCCCCTTCAAATCAATCTTGTCCTCAAGGTTGAGCAGCATCAAACTCGAGGAGCTTCTCTTTTAGCACCTCAATCACAGGGTATCTACGGTGCATCACAACTCGTTGATCAAATAAGTACGATCTCCACTTCTTGATAGTGTAAGCAATAGGTCAATCTTTTGGTGTAGTAGTCATTGCAATCTCCTAAAGAACCGTCTCCATCTGATGGCTAGTAACAATTGTGACCATACTTCCACATCTTCCCTTTAGGATCATCTACTTTCCATTAATAAAAAACTTCATGATTAGTTTAGAAAAATTTCAAGAAACGTCACCTAGGGTTGATAGCCATTCAATTCTAAGCACCATTTTAAAGTCTTCCAAGGGTAGCAAAAAGAAGTCCACAAGCAACTCTTGGCTCTGTATAATCAATTTTATATTCAAACATTTGCTATCATAAGTTAAAATCTATTCATCAATGACTTTTACTTCAAATTTGTCATAGCCTTCAATGTGGTAGGTCAATCGATCAGCAATCTTACTATCCATAAAATTATTAGTGTTACCGGTATCAATCAAAATTATAACATGCCGATACTCTAAAGTTTCTCCAACTTTCATAGTTTGCAGGTTATAGTAGCCGGCTAATGCATGCACTGTATGTATGATAGATCAAATATCTTAATCAAAATCCATACATTCATGATCGGAGTCCACATTGTTAGCTTCCGGTTCCTCCCCAATTGGTTCAATCATTAGAAGTGCCCTTGTTTACATCGGTGCTCCCTACTCCATTGTTCATCATAGTGCCAGCACAAACCCTTCGTTGATCTTTCCTTGAGTTCTTCTCGGGTTAGTCTTCAGGTGTTAGGGTTTTGGTTGGGAATAAATGGGGCGAGTGGCTTGTCGATCATCTGTTTGTTGTCACTTCTATTTCGATTATTTTTCCTGCTGAGTTTTTTCTCGTGTAAACATGCAAATGAGATTGCAGTTGTCATAGTATGAGGTTGGCGAGCTTTGATTTCATACTGGATATTTGGATTAAGTCCTTCAATAAATATTCCCACCAGTTATTATTTAGACCAATCTGTAGCTTGATTTAACAATCATTCAAATTTGCTCTGATATTCTAGCATTGTAAAAATCTAACAAATTTTAGCGAGCTGCCTATTAACATTCTCATATTCAGATGGTCCAAAGCGAATGAGAAGCCCTCTCTTGAATTGCTCTCATGAGAAGATTCCGTGGCAAGCTTCGTGCCAATCATACCATTGGATTGCATCTACATCTAGCTGGATTGAAGCTATTTCCATCTTGGATTCTTCTAAGGTTCTGTGAAAAAAAAAAAAAATCTGCCCTAGAGATCTAATTGGTCGGATCCCCATCTTCTCATTTTAGAAATTCCACCTTAATGCATGAGTAGTTTGTCATATTCTTAGGGCCCTTTTCTTATATCTCCATATATGATCAATATGGAACTTGAACTTTCATCTTTTTAAAACTTGCTAAAGCTCTCCAATAGACTTTTTTTGAATTTGTTAAGAGTTTCTTGCAGTTGATTCTCAATTCTAATATCCAATACTTAAATTTTGGCTTTCACTGAGTTTTCGATAGTCATTGCATAAGACTACAAATCTGTAATCCCCAGTTCTTGTTTATGATGTCTGGTCAAGAGCAACAGCACTGTCCTATTCAGTGTAACTTTCGGTGACATCAGCCCGAGGCAACGGCAACAGCCCTTTCTCGCTCATGCAAGATGGGGCGTGGCTACTGGCTTCACCTCTTCTTTTTTTTTTTTTTGAGATGATAATAACTGCGACGAAGTGTTGTGAAAAATTACAGTGAGAACATCGAAGATCGTTGCTCTGATACCAAATGATAAGACCCTTAGGGTTTTATCGTAGAAGAAGAGCGAGGAAAAGGATGATCACTTTGAGAGGATCGATCTCTTTCACCACTTTGAGGGGATCAACCTCCTAGGGTTTGTAGAATTCCACTAGAGTCTATCGGGACTTGGACTCTTAATAAATATATAAATATCAAATAAAGTCATCGAGAAAGGTTGATGTTGCGGTATTGTTGTAATCCACCTCCTCCTACCCTGTACAGCCAACATGGAATTGTTGTAATCCAGTATGACATAGACAGTGTATAAAACTAAGCAATATCAAAAGTATATAAACCATGTCCAAGTTAATGTTTGGTTGTGGTAAAAGTTGTCAAAAACTTCAACATATTAAACTAAATTCCTAAACAAGAAAGGGTAATGCATTATGATTCGTGAATAGAACAGCTCCATGGAAAAAGAAAGCAGTGGCAAATAGAGTTGCAAATATCTGCTAGAATTACCTAAGCTATAGAACTAGAGTGGATGATGAGCATGTTGTCTGTCATCAAACTGTCACTTAGAACACAAGTGTCATGGTACATAATTATTTGGAATCTTTATAGTAAAGCATGGCTATCTATGCAGCTTAACTGTCAATTAGAACAGAGATGCAAAAGAAAAAAACTTCCTGCAGCTGTTAAAATTAATATTTATAATCAACACAAAATAAGAAAATGTTACATTAAAAGGAAGAGCAAAATGGCTCTCTTTCTAGCAGACACTAATAGTCACCGACATGAGAGGAAAATAGACAAGTAAATCTTGATTCCGATATTCTCTGAATCAGATAACTATTCAATTTTTACATTGAAATGCCACAAGCTGTTCAGAGTCCAGAGTTTCAGATATCTATACAAACAGAAAAGCTGGTAAAAATGTCCAACCTGATTTAACCTTATTGTTAATATATTTATTTATGCTGAACTCTGTTTTTGCATATAAAAGAAAAACAACAAGAGAATAAAGGCTATATGAGATATGTATATAAGAATCTGTAATTAGAAGTGCCTCATATCTGATATCTCATCTATGTTGTGGCTGAATAGTGGAAAACAAATTATGGACCATGATCTATATGATTCTATATACTATGAATCATTTCAAATGCCTCATCAATCTTATCCTGGCATCATCATTAAAATCAAGTACAATAACGTAATAGATTCACCTTTCATAACTTAATATGGATCTAGGTGGAATTTATGCTCATTGCAACTCAGTTTTCTACACTTTACAGCGTGGCCTCAGAGGACACATGATCTATAGAGTCAACCACATATTAAGCTTCAAATCGGTTTGCACAATGCACTTCTGATTGTGATTTAATTCTTCCTGAACAATAAGCTTGCTATGAGTCATTATACAGTAACAAGATGTGCAACAATTTAACAGTCCTACTTTTTGACCCACGAGGTTATTTTTATCAGCAGATGCTTAAGGAAAACAAAAACTTATATTGCATCACCACGAGATTGTCAATCAAAGAAAACTCAGATGGGCATCATATTTTCAGGTTACCATGTCCAAGTTTATGGTTACAACATTGTACGCTGATGCAGAAGGTTGCTTCAAATTTGTACTTAGTGTTTTACAATAGCTAACCTTTCATATGCCCAGCAAAGATACACAATAAACAACAAAACTGATTCTCCAGGCTTTAGGATCCTCAGATCTACGAAGCCCTAGACACGCTGAACAAGAGAAGCAAAGGTACCACGTTGATCAATTCTTGAAATCGAAAAGTACATGAATGACATACCGCATCCGAATCTGCTCTATGTTGTACACAATATATTCATTGTATAGCAAACTACACTGCAAAAGAGAAAAAAAAAAACATTCTTGTCTGTCTCATAATTACTTCAAGAAAAAATTATATCTTACTATAACAACCAAGTACTTCAGAACAGAACACATTACCTGAAGATTATTTTGTTCTTTTGGTGTTCCAAGAGGGACAACTACGCCATCTTCAAGGACCTGGGAATCCAACATGTCAGGTGCTGTGGCTCCAACCCCTTTTGTGCTGCAAAACAAAGAAGGTATGCTGTATCAGTTATTTCAATAGAAAGACTACACCTACTACATGATTCAGATTGCTGATATTTCAATGGTGCCTCAAGTGCCACTATCATTCTCCTATCATTTGAGGCACCTAATGAGGCCTTGAGGAAGGCACCATGTAGGCACCAAAAGGGATCACCGATAGGATTGAGAAATTCCTATTTGGAATTGACTTCTCATGTGTAAACATAGAATAGACTAACCATACCTATCAATGATTTGAATTAAACTTGCTTCATGAAAGAGGTCATTACACTCACAGCACTGTGCCAATAGTCAAAAGTGTCCTTTAAATTGTCAGCATTCAGTCTTTTGCACATGACAATAGTACTTCTTGCTCACTCTTGCCTTCAAGCTTTTGCACAAGGTCATGCTAATCCTTGGTGTTGTTTCCCATTCAGCAAGCTATAGGTGATGACTGTATCTGGTATTTAATAGTGAAAGCATGTGCCAATCTAACTACCCATACCCATATTGCCAAAGGCAATTTGTTAAGCTTATCAGTATGACAGCATTTGCTTTGTGCCACATTCTTATTAAGGAAAAGATCCATATCATAGAATAGCTATTGAATCACGTCCATATTATTTTGAATATCTTAAATGTCAAATAAATTTATATCAGAAAAGTGAAAAGGACAAACAGCAGAATATTCCATGAATAAACAGTCAAAACTAAGAAAAGGAGTATTTGATCAATTACTACTATCTGATCTTAAGAGAGGACTGTGACTGAGCAAAGACTGAATTTTCTGCACCTCCTTTGTTGTGCTTCATGTTTCAATGATCAATATATCAGATGAAGCTAATCACAACCTAGCAAAAAGAAGTAGAGTTGTGAACCTTAGTTTTCCCTTTGGTAAGCGATCAGCATTATAATCAGCAGCTAGTAGCTCAGCCATCTCACCAAGCGCAACCTGTGAAAATACATATCTCAAATTATCAGTGATTCTCTTCAAGAAAAAAAGAATCACTAAAAAAGCAATTATTTCAACGTATGACATATACCTCACATAAAAGCAGCACCCCATCCCTTGATTGACTTGATGCACAACAATAATTTGCACTTTTTGAGAACATATCAGCAAAATAAACTCCCTTTCCAAACATGTAACCTGTAACTGGTGCTTCTGGAGGAGCAATACGCAAACCTGTTGTTCATGGAGCAAAAGAAGTAACTTCAGGTACTATCTCAACTCCAGTAACAGAGTCAATAAATAATTGTTTCCGTTAAACATCAGTTTGAAAAGATTATTTCTTATGACACCTCAGAAACTTAAAAATGATTAAACAATTGGAGGAATGAATAAACTGTACATAGAGTGGGAAAGTGAAAGAAGCCAATTTCACTTTCAACAGAAAGGCCTGGTTTCTTACATAAAGCAAGAATATTACAACTTACAGTGAAATGAAAGATCACTTCTAAGTTGCAAGACCATGACATCATTCAAACAGTTGGTCATACAAGTAAGATATTATAAAGAGAAACTTTATATTCAGAAGTTCTTTGTAGAAACCTGTCCGTCGAACTTATTGCAAGAAAACCAACCCATCAAAAACCACTTAATTGTTAAACAACATTAAAAAAAGGAGAAGAGATACCTTGTGAAAGGATGCCAGTCCAATTGGTGAGGCGAGAACCATGCCAAAGAAGCATCCTATTCTTTGTACTAGAGAACTGCAATGAACAAAAAGCATATTTCTGAGAAATAAGCATTAAGCATTCTTGACACAAAATTACAAAAGTGAAACTTTGAAATGGGAACAATTTACCAGAAAAAACAAATGAAGCATAAAAACAAGGAAACTAGAAGAGCCCATTTTACCTTTCCATAGCATTCAAGTTCACCCTTCCTGGAAACCTTAAATATCTGCACGATATCAACTCTATAACCCGAGTGTGTTTTGGCATGCGTGTTCAGTAGATATTTCTTTACCTGCTCAAAGAGAAAAGTTTAAACATAATGTAAAGGTTACCATAACAGAGTATATAAATTTAAGTTTAATTCAAGTTAAGTCAAGAATTTCACAATTTACATCATTGGTTTTTTGATAGCCATCAACATTTTCATCATCACTGTGTATACAGTAAAATAAATATAAATAAAATTTACTTGTAATATATATATATCCTCTAAACAAAGGTAGTAACCATCCGATCACTATCTATATTTCTTAAGGTAAGAAAATATTCTTCTGTTAATATGAGCAGAAGAATTGCATTGTAACATACATAAATTTTGCAGGCATTTAGCATGAGGCTGATTAAGCAGATGTAAAGAAACGATGTACATCAATCTTTTAAAAAGTATCACTTGAATTGATTATAGGTTTGCATGAGCTTTATTTTTAAGTGCAAATTTAAAAAGCAAAAGATCTTGTAACATTTGGATTCTGTAATGCAACATACTGACATCCAGTGAACAACTATCATGTTTTTACAAGAAATATGAAAGCCAATAAACCATATATCTCATGGCATATTGTTAGAATAATCGATGAACCAAATATTTCCCCAAAATATAATTCTATCATGAAAACTGCATAACTTATATTTCACATGACCATGTTTTGTGTACACAACATGTAAGGTATGTAGTTGTTTAATAATAGCACAAAAAAGTACCTAAATGTATTTACCAATCCCACTTTGATGCAAATAGGAGCAAGTTGATATATAACCATGGGTTACAGGTACCAGTATGCACCATTGATTGGGTATAAACATGTACTTTGCTATTGAGATATTAGCACAGTGCAGAGGTTTCCACCATGCCCGTACACATTTTGCTGAGCCAGTATAATAGTGCATTTTGGCATGCAAGTGCCCTATGCAGCACAACGTACACATCAACATGAACTAATCTTGCTACAGAAGGACCCTGACATATTATTGAAATGTGCCAGAATGGGAGGCAGGAGATGGTATGAAGATCATGCCAAGACCAGCATAACCATTACATGATAGTTTGATCCTTCTATATAATCCAAACAGTGCAGCAAGAATGTCATTATATGTGCAGGTTTGATTTCGTCATTCCATTTGGCAAATTTCAGATTTACAAATTAGGGTTGCTGCATTAACAGACAAAAAAGTTTATACTTCACAACAAAATTTAATACTTTTGTGCCTGCATAAATCTTAATTGTGCAGTTGGTAAAGTAAACATCTGATATCAAAGTTATACAGAGATGAAATTACATTGAGAAGTTATGATACATCTGTTATATCAACTACAAAGACTTAAGGGAAAAAACTCTTGAAGATCAAATCAATGAAACATTTTTTTACAACAGGGACTGACGGGACTTTGAAAATCAGCTACTACTTTATTAGACATCAGAACCGACCAAAGTAAACAAAATTTGAGTCAACGAATTATCTGGTCTACCATATTCGACAATATGAAAAGATAAATCTAATACAATAATACTATGGGAATGACATCCAGTGTGCATGGTCAGAAATGAAAGCCAATGGAATAGCTTCCAGAAGCTCAAAAGTATTTATATTGAAAATGATTTAGATAAAGCTGAACCAATTGAAGTTTTAACATTTGATGTCAATCAATTTTTAACACATAAGAAAGAAAAGCATGGTTTACCATAGCAAATTCATTGGTATCAGCTTCAATTGGTGATAGTTCACAATGCAGTTGCTCATAACGACAATATAGAGGGTCATCCTTCAACATCAAAACAACCTGCTGTCAAACATTTTCTAAAAGACAAGTAAAACATATGTGCTTGCACTTGGTTTTACAAACATAAAAAGGAAAAAGGTAAACTGACATAAGTTGCAGCGTGTGTTTCCAAGCTTAAGAAAATTGTAAGCAGACATGAAATCAGAGAAAGAAGAGAAGCTACAAAGCATATAAAAAAATTAGTAACTAGATACAACAACCTAGATACACTTGAAGAGAATCAGAGAGACAAGAAGGGGAAAAGTAAGACATAGAACCAAAGGTAAAAAAACAATCACGAAAATTCAACTTTCCAAATTGAAAACAATCAAGGTAGCCTCATAGGAATCTCAATTCCTGAACAACAGTTTAATGTGTTCTATTCCCTCTCAAATACTTTGGAAATTGTATTCTTTGTTGAGAACAGAGTGAAGGCCCACCTAAATCAGCATCTACTTGTTTGAACATCCTGACAAAGTGTCGAATGTTAGTTTTCTAGGAGCAAAACATCTAAAAGTTGTTAATTTCATCCTTCTTAAAAATTCATCTGTATGGGTAGTGTGGAGATCAACCTAAATTTTCCAAGATAGTGAACACACAACTGACCCATCGAATACAGGGTGTTCAATATATTGAATAAACAAGGACAAATATTTAGTTAGGCAAGCCTCCAAACTATTGCAGCTTAAGGGTAATAAGTTGTCCATAGATTCATGTTAATACTGAATAATAGGAGTCAAGACTTTTTTCTTCTATGACAATAATAACAATATCACCAACAACAACAAGCAGCACGGTCCGAACCATCTGGGGTCAGCTGCATTAGTTTTTTTCTCACTATTAAGCTACATTCTTCCTAATCATACATTTTTTTTATTCAACATCAGATCATTTTTTAGAGCAATCCAGAATTAATTTATTTGCAAAAACCTAATCGATGACTTTGTATTATCAATAACTACAAATATTAGCTCAAGTTACCAAGCAAACCTACCAAAAACAACCTTAAGTGCAATCTAAATCATCATATTGCAGGTTTTGCATCTGCCTGAATCTGAAGATGTTCTGCAAAGAAAAATTGTCTAGATCATATGTTCAGAATGAATCCCTCCAACTTAACTACCTCCAAAATCACCTGCCATAAAGTTCCATTACTTCTTCTGTGATGCACAAATACAATCATGATAACTTGCAAGATGTGTAGATTGTTCAAGATCAAGGTAAAAGTTGAAATATCCCATAGAAAGTAGTACGACTAATAACCTTGCCTCAGATGAACTCGACTCAGAAAAAGTAATACTCAAGGAGAAATCCAAATAGGATAAAAAAGCCCTCTATGAATTTGAAGAAAGATCTACAGTAAAAGGATAGGGTTTAAAGAAGATGATGTTTGTTGAGGAAATCATGTGTAGGAAATTTCTTTATTCAGTTTTTCAGGATTCAGACAACTTGTTTCGTCATATAGTTGGACATGTAAATCAGTGAAACATCAGTCAGTACCCCAAAACTGCAACTTTGTTTTGCCAAATACAACAGAAACGTGCAGTTCTCACATAGTAAAAACTGAGAAAATCATATTTTAAATGAACCATATGTGAGTGACTACTCTCAGTATGTTACAATTAGTTATTATCACATTACTGCTATTAATGTGGATCTAAATTTGGAAAAAACCCTGATTATCAGGATTACTATTCACATAACAATATACCTGTGTCTCAGAATCATCCTTCAGAAGTTTAGTCGCAATCTCAATCTCAGCTAGGCTCTCAACCTTCAAGTATAATGGAAAAAGAGACATTAGTAGAGAAGCAGCTAGATGTTGGAAGGTCCAAATTTATGGTAAAGATAGAAAAAAAGGGACATGTAAGAGAGCAATACATAGGGTAAACCATAAACTGAGTAACACAAATGGTAAAATTGGAGGCTAGCTTATATAGTTGTCTAGAGACTCCAAACATGGGTTGCTAAATATCAGGTGAAGTCTGGTCCAGCAGGTCCCCGACTGATATATGGAATGAATTTTGAAACGATCTAATTAGCTCAAGTCAAAAAGTGAAAACTGGAAATATATATGCTACGGTAGAAGTTCCTGGGGTGGAAAGCCTTGCAGTTCAACATTGTATACAAATACCACAATCAGCAAAAGAGAAGCCAGTAGTTATCTGTAGACATCTAGTCATGCTTGTGCATCTATTTCTGACTTGATTCTTAGTTGATAAAAAAACTTGATTTGAAACTGAATAATCCAATGATTTAAGTCAAGGCAAAGGTACTTCACTAAATCTGACATGTTGTTCCAGTGCTAGCAAGTAACTTCTACTCACAATTTAGTAACAATATAGATTACAGTGTTCAAGACAACAACATAGCAGTAGGTGGAATTTATGGACAAAGAAATTGATGAATCAGTTAGCATACTGTTTCCTCAAAAGACACATGCAAGTATACCTTATGCTTGAGATAACAAAATTCAATAAACAATATCTCAGCAAAGCAGATAAAGTTACCCTGATCTAAGTTAGTAAATATAGACAAAATATACCAAAGTTCTTTCGAAAAAAAAAAAGGGCTTACCATTTCTAGCTTTCTCTTTAATTTGCTAGGGCTGTCGATAACAAACTCACCTGGAAGGCTCATTATTTACACGAATCAGTACCACAGATAGCCAGTTAAAATAAAATTACAACAAAATTAAGCATTGCACAAACTAGACTGGAGAAATGGAACATACGCATCTTTCTAAAACCGAAGTCATGAGGTATCACAGTGTAGAACTCCCTGCAGAATAAATTTAAGATACCAAGACGGTAAAATTCAGATAACATAAACAGATCACATCATATTATATATATATATATATATATATATATATATATATATATATATATATATATATATATATATATATATATATATAAAGAAGGAGCAGAACCATTGTAGAATGATGTCATAAAGAAAAGGGGAAAAAGAAAGAAAAACAAATATATTGGTTTATATTTCTTCATAAAGATAGAGGCTGAAGTTATAGATCTGGAATGTTTTGCAGTTGTAATGGTAGAAGAGACAGGTGATGCTTTCTTGGGTTTGAAGCATATCCTTATCGGCTCATTCGCTGATCTGTACAGAGACAAGTATTGCCCCCTATAACAAAGCTGGTCAAGTTGTGATTTCCATCTTTCCTCAACTCTTCTCATTTAAATTTTGTTTTTTATAGATTTGTTCCATCTTCCACAGTTATACATCACCATGATAAAATCATTAAGGTAAAGTGTTGACGTCAGATTGACAATTGTTTACAATTTATATAATGTTGATGAAATTTTGCTTTGTAAGCAACCAATACGATGGTTGCGCACTTTTAATTGACTAAATGTCTTTTACCAAATAGAAAGAGAAGGCAAAGACAGGAATTGTGCAATAAAGCAAACAGAGAAACAGAATCACTGATACATATAGACGCACATAAACAAATACAGACATGCATGTATATACAAAATATTTAAGTGTCAATTATGCCCTTCAGGTTTTGTATATAGGGAGTTTCAGACCAAATAGAAACCATCTAATACATCGTAACTTTCAAAATGCTCACACTATTATCATATAAATGTGATATAGTCGACATTCAAAATTTAGAACACTTAGACATCGATGGACAAGATAAGTAATCAGGAGATAAAGGCCATCTTAAAGCTCTGTATTCTTGAGTGACCAGATCCAACCCAATATCTAATCATCCATATCTTAAATTGACTGACACACAATTTATGTGAAATTTATCCTCTTAATTTCCCAACTTCTCTCTTGGTACTTTCCTCCAAGGCTTATATTGATCTCCAGTTTTTTGTGTCCTAGCGTGACAGCCTCTTTTTATGACTATAATCCTCTAACCGCATAACTAAAAAACTTTAAATCAAGAGTCTACCCAAGAGATCAATACAACCCTTCTAGTATTTAAACTCAATTTCAGTCCAAAATCAAAAGGCAGTGCTTATCATGCTCATGTTGATTAGAAACACTAGCACCTTAATGTAATCAACTTTCTAAACCAAAAAGGAATATTGAAGGATGCCAAGTAGGGCACACCTCAGAGAATTGATGAAAAGAAGTACGTGAAGGAAAGGCTCGCGGGGTCTAGGAAGGGTCCAAAGTAATGTTAATAAAATATTTTCACTAAAGCTAGAGGATCTACATTAAATAAAATCTTTTCACTAGAGCTAGAGTATCTACAATCTTGTACCAACAAAAAGGATCTTATTTGATTACTTTGGGATAGACTAACATCGGAATAGTTCCTTTTTGACCAATATATAATCATATATTTGTGTATGCAATAATTACAGCATTAACCTTGGGCACTGCTATATATATGCCATTCAACACAAAATGTCCAACTACATTGTTGTATCTCAAGCCCACAAAAACAGATGATCATGTTGAAAATTTTCTAACATAGGAGAGATTAAGTTTTTCTGGCATGAATTTAGTTACATCTAGCAGACTCTGAGTTATTTGCTTAGGTTCTATTGCATTTTTTCTCAGTATCATTTCTCAAATCACTTAAAGTGGAGTAAAATTATTCTTAGCCAGACTAATAAGTTAGTTGCTGATACAAAAATAAATGCACAAATCATTCATCTTCCAACCTCTAGCAGCCATTTTGAAAACAATTACACTCTAGTAGTAGATCAAGCCAATAAAAGTATCACATGCATACCCACTCAGTTCTTCCAATTTTTTCCTATCTGATTGTGCAATCACCTCTGAGATTCTTCTCAGAACATCATAACCCTGTAAAAGGAACTTACCATCATCTGCAAAGCATCCAGTAGATCTATAATAGTAGGTGCAACATCAGAAAAGGCTTAAAGAAACAAATCTGTTCTATATTCATCATCAACCTTAGACAATATATAATAATGAAGGCAATAAAATGAACAAAACCTATAAACAGAAAAAGAATATCCATCCCATTAAATGTAGTAGTTAAGACTTCAGACAAAAACAGAAGTGTTCGTTCTTAGCCTTAATGGCTTCAAAAGTGATTCTTGTCATACAAAAAAAAAAAATTGTTTAAGACACACCTGTAAAATACAGTTCTGCAAAAGCTGGCACACTGTCCAAGACCTCAATCTATATCACAGTGTTTGTCAAATGACAAGTCCATGATTACATGCATAAAATGAATCAGCAACATATACTAAATTCAGAGTTACTAGATCTGAAATTTTATCAAGAAAGATCGTATTGAAGTCCAAGTCCACTGAAATATTTTCTGGAATCGCAAATGTGCAAACTAAACAAAAACCTTGCGCAAAGGCCATGGATAATTGTTCTTATAATGGACTCACAACCTAGAATGCAGACCAATGTTAACCTTCCTATATCACGGCCTCACTTTTGTGCAGGGCTTGTGCTTCTTGCAAGTCTCACCTGAGCCGAGCAGTGTGGTCCATGTTAGATGGTTTATTTTTCATTAGTGGGTTCAGAGGTTCTGTGAGTCAGATGAGGTATGCAGATATGTTAAGTGATCCTTGAACCATAAATCATGGAGTAATTCACCAAAAGAATCAATCCAAATTCACTTATGAAATTAAGTCTGGCAGAAAATACATGCATGACTAAAGGAAATGTTGTAGCATGCCATGTGCATTTACACTCCAGATCTAGTAGGTTTCAATTATTGTTAGAACCCATATTGGATGACAGTGAGGAGGGAAGAGAGGAAGGGCAACTAGTGCTGAATAGCTAATGTTGACTAATTCATCGGAAGCAAATATTTTAAATAGTAACAGTCAAAAAAAGAGGTAAAGGGAGCTAAGGATGTTGACCAATACAAAGAAGATAGATGAGAAATATAGGACACAGAATAAGAAAAGGAATGTCATGTGATTACTTTGAATGACCTTTAGCCATGCTTTTAGAAAATTCAGGCATCACTTAGTAACAAGATTGGTAGTACCCTGATAACATGCTGGAACCTACTTGCAATACAATTAAAACTAACAATTTTCCTTTTTAAGAAATACAATATACAAATGAATTTTGTTCCCTATGTATGACCTGGAAAACACTAATATAGTAATAATGATGTCATGCTAAAATGGATTGTTTTTTACCTAAATACTTAATTGACAATAAAAACTACAGAAAAAATATATATTATAAAATGGATCATCTTTTTTTCTAAACAATTAATCGACAAAACAATGCCTTCTTATTATTCTTACAATTCCATATGATTGAAGATGATATCACTTTGCACAGTTTATAGAATAAAAAAATAAAGCTCATACTAGACTTCAATTACAAAAATTTTTATCATATCACACATATACTAGGCCTTCCAATTCCTTAAGGGGTTTATCTAAATGATCACAAGTTGTTTTGCATTATGTAATTCAAAAAAGAATAAAAATGACAAATCCGAGATGAGCTTCACCTTTAAAATTGTAGACTTACTCAGCTTACCAAGTGGCAACTTTTCAGCATTATAACCTGGATGAATAAAGATAAGATGGTTATCTCTAAAAAACCTAAAACCATAGGCACTCAGCATCATCACATATCATACTTAAATAATCCAAGACATGGTAGTAAATTTACAATAGAAATGCCAGAAAAATTAAAAATTAGTGATATGTACTGCCAAGGTATTCATTTAAAGGAACATGAAATACTATGGTTAGACTGTTGCCCAAATTAATTTTGTTCGACTATTTTGACCATCAAAATGATTTGTCAAGTTCTGCAGCATAAAGACCATTGCATCACCTTCCTGGTCATTTGATTGATAATCATCATGAAAAATTTTCTTTCTAAATCTTGCATCTCCAGCATTTCATGCCACTACATAGAATCTTAGATGGTACCTTCGATTCCCTTCAAAAGTCCAGATGAACGTTATCAAACAGAATTGACCCAACAAAATGGTACCAATATAGCCCAGATATCAAACTTAATAGTTTTAACTTCTAACAATTACACCATGCAAAATATACGATTGCCGATGTATGCAAACCATGAAACCTGCTTCTCCATGTCTCAACTTCCCTCAACCACAATTTATTCTGTCCCTGCTCCCCACATCACCTCAACCTTGTCCATCCACTTAAGAGGCCCACTCACCTTGAGCCACTCCATCTTTTCAGCAAGGAACTGTAAGTAAATTTGCCACATCCCAGTTCTTGGTTCAAACCCTCAGAGCCAGCATCTGGAACTTTCTCCTTGCCAGCATTTTTCCCTCATTGTCCCCTTTCTCTTGATAATTGTAATACCCATCCTGCCACAATCCTAAAAAATATGTATCCTGTGACTTCCACACTGAATAATGAGAAACTTGCAGCAGATAGATTTGAGCACAAAAGCTCATTTAAATGTTAAAACCATATGTTGCAACTAAGTACACAGCTTGCTGTTACCAAACGAGCTAGATCTTTCACCGCATCATAACAAGATCATTAGTACTCGCCATAAGCTTCTCCATCCTTTCATGTCAAACAAACAGCTCCACCAAATGCATCATGCATAATGTTAGTTATTAAAAGAAATGTTAATCATGTGCATGTATAGACCGCTTACCTATTTCCAACATTTGCTGCTTCATCATGCTGATATTGCAGATAAGGGAAATAAACTTGGCAATACGGGAATCAAGTTTTGTAGCACGAAGTTGACTACTACTTGATTGACAAGTCTTATCGGGTGCCTGCAAATAAAAGAAAATCAAATGTCTATGTTCAAACATATATTCTACAGAAATCCTAAATAGAGAAAAGTTAAAGCCTGTCATCACAGGATACAATGCATAACTGTTCCATTTTCTGAATCGGTATAATCCATTTCCAGCCAAGTGTAACATTTTGGGTGACATTTAAACTCTTTGCGAAGACACCACTGGTTCTTTGTCTTGTCATAAAACTTCTTCTCAAATTCATGTATCGCAGCTTCTTGAGAAGTATAAGGACCTAGTAACTTGTCTTGACCTCTTACTCCGACCCTACCCCATCTATGGTAAACCATGTACCTTATACCATCATCAGATTCTGCAAATAATATATGGTTAGTCTATGAGTATATAAACAATCTCTCAGTGATAAAGTACAATTACATAAATATGACTATGACAAAAACAAAGAATTATATTTATAAATGCACCATGAGTATCACAAACTTCAAGTGTAGATCTAATGCCTAGCATGCCAAATGGTCTAGAAGGAAAGTGTTGAGAATCTTGAGACATGGGGAGGATACAGTTGCAATTATATGCTTATATTATACTAAAGATGATAAAATGTGAAGCTGAACTTGTGATAGGTCCAAAGATAAAAATTAAGCTACTGCACAATTAACTTTAAACATATAACTAGTGGATTAGTGTTAACACAAGGTACAAGTCATATCATAAAATTTACAAGTGAGAGAGAAGAACCAGCAGATATTCAGAAATTAACGGGAATCTAGACATTAATTCACATAGAAAACTAACAAAATTTAGCATAATTCCTACTCCATCCTTTCCACTATGCTTTGCAATCTTCTATGAATGTTCCTCTTGAGCAGAACAGCTTCATTTTGTCTTTGCACTTGACTAATTATGGATCAACAACTATCACATTCAACAAACCAATCCATTAGTTTTTCTTTTTCTAAGACGCATTCATTTACATTTCAAAAATCCAAAAGCCAAAATGAGAAAAGAATTTTTTTTTTGTTTTAACAAGACTTTAGACTTGACCAACTATCATAGATTTACATGTTGGATCAAATCAGAGAAGAACAGAACATAGAATTACAAACCTAGAACCTGGATCACAAAAAACTTGTTGTTGTTATTTCCAACATTTGTCTGATTTAGGGTAGCACTGTACATCTCCTCTCCCTGCAACAAAAACATAAAGAGTAATTAAATCTGATGGGTTCCCAAAATTCACAACGCAAATTGCCATAAAAACATTTAAAGATAGTTTTGCATTAATACTAAAAAGCTGATTCAGGACTTATTAACCACACAAAATTATACTTGACATGAACAATCAACAGGACATCCATCAGGTTTCAAGAATGAGGTACAGGTCAACTCCATAAATGACTAACAACAAAAACCGCAACAGGAAATCCGTCTATCTGATCTACTCACAAGTAACATCCGGCTGAACAATGACAAGTTTTGAAGATTACTAGAGAATATTAAGCAAGGTTCATCGTACCATGGTGTACCGCTTGGTACGAGCGATATATATCGATTTAACAAATCGATATGAACGGTACATATTAATCTATCGGGGCACTCCCATCATATCATATGTTGATACGTGCCGTACCGATGGTCGGTCGGTACACTGGTATGAACCGGTAAGGCAAACCATGATGTTAAGAAAAAATCAGCATTCAAAGAAATTTCACGCATGCATCTTGGTTCTTAATAATTAGATCCTAGACACGCAAGCATGTTCTTTCTATGGGGTAAAACCGCAAATAGCATGAGCTACCACACCTCTGGATTAGACAAGCCAGAATAGAAGAAAAATGCCAGAAGGATCTATGTTAGGGTATTTCTCGGCAGTCAAAAAAACATTATAATGATAGCCATTTTAAATTAAAGATTCAACAACACTTATTTAAACGAAGGTCAACCATCTAGAGATGCACTCCATGTTGAAAAATCTACATGCTCTCCTCCAACATACTTTTATTCATTCCCAGGCAAAATTGTGCTAAAGAAAAGGTCTTTACTTGCATACCTTGTTCAAGACATGAAAGCTCAACTTTATATGATCTGGGAGGAAGGGGTCCAGCACGGCGCCATTCTTTTTGGTCATTGTGACCCGCTTCTCCTCCTTATTGCCCCCCTCGTCGTCTTTATCCAACCAAAATCGATGAGATTAATAAAACCAACCGCATGAAACCCACCAAGTAACCCAAACTCTACCTTCGGCATTTTCCACCATGGCATCGCCAGCCGCATCTTTCCGCCTCTTCTTGGCGCCCTTGGAGACGCCATCCGTCAAAGAATCCGCCTTGTCGGATGCCTCCGCTTCCCTTTTCTCCTTGCGGAGAGCGGCGTCCAGCCGGCGGACCTACGGAAGGAGAGAAGGAACTGTGAATGAGCGATGGGATCTAGGGGGAGAGAGGGGCCGAGCGAGAGAAGAGGAAGGGGAGTGAAGACTTACGAGTGTGGGTTTCGTCCCGGAGGTATTGAGGCCGCGGTGGGAGAGCTCGGCGCGGAGCTCGTCGACCTTGAGCTTCGCGGACATGGCGGTGAAGAAAAGTTTCCTTTCTGCTGCTGATTTAAGAGAGAGAGAGAGAGAGAGAGAAAGTGGAGTCGTGACGAGCACCACTTGAAGTTCAACTTAATAGGGAGGAGGGGAGGGAGGGAAACGTGCCGAGGAAGACTGGCCCGAGTAGGGATGAGGGCTCAGGCCCATGGAATTGGGTCGGATGTAGAGCCCTTAAAGAGATCCGGTTCATCCGCATCCGCATCCGCATCCGCATCCGCATCCGACCCAGTAAGTTTTAACCCACATACAGCAACTAAGGGTTGATTCCTCGTATGCCTCACCTTCATTTTGTTCTGCAGATTTACCACATGACTCCGACTTGTTTCCCTGCTTTAGGACCGAGGGTTGTCACACAGCACCTGACACAGGTTTAATAGTGTCTTTCAGAGCACAGGAATAAGAACTGTGATCTGAAACCAAGATTTATCATCAATCATATGTGGACCACGATAAATCAGATAGTATATTGATGCGGGAATTGTATCATCCGATACACTTAGTATAGATAGAACATATACCAGTATCATGCAATTTTTTCTTTTGTGTTTTCAATCTTTCTTTATGATTTATCTAAAACTTAGTAACTTCCTATATACCAACAACAGTGTTGCATCGGTATGGACTGCTACAGTACCAGTACAAACTACGACTCGTTATACTACCGAAATATTATATATATATATATATATATATATATATATATATATATATATATATATATATATATATATATATATGTTGGGCTGACAACCCATAGTGGGTTCAGCCTATGGTGGGCTTTATCAGTCCACAGCCCACACCCCTTTGACTTAATCCTATATCAATATAAGGGGGGTGTGGTGGCTGCGTTTTGAGAGGTAGGTGACTGCGTTTTTGAGAGAAAAACTATACTAACATGTGATCCTTGCAGCAGCAAAAGGGAAGAGAAAAAGACAGAAATCCAAGGAGAAATAAAGAGAAGAAAATAAGAACAACGCAGAAAGACTATTCTCAATCATTCAACAGTGCTCTCATATCAGGTTAGATCAAATCTATAGTAGATTCTTACGATGATTATTTGGGGAGAATTAGGGAGGATTTAGATATTGAGCATAGTGACGTGATCCTTGTATCTCAATTATTCTCTTGTGATTGTTGCTGGGGTTTTAGGCAAGAGATTGAGATTTACATATTCATTATTATTATTGTGGATTATCTCTAATTTGTCCCGTGGTTTTTATCCTTCATATAAAGGGTTTTTTCACATATATCTTGGTGTTCGATTTGATTATGATTTTATTTAATTATACTATGTATTATGGTCTTCTAATACTTGTTCGTATACAAAAGTTATTCCACTTTATATCTCATTAACTAGTATCAGAGTAAGATTTTGGTAATTTAATTTTGTATTTGAACATGGAGGCCAGTAATGTTTCTCACATGATTAGTTTAAATGGAAACAATTAGATGATATAAAAACTAAGAATGGAAGATCTCTTGTATTGCAAAGATTTGTATGAACTTGCAGGGGGATAGTGCAAAACCTACAACTATGACAGATGATGAGTGGAAGAGGTTCGATCGAAAAACAATTGAGTTTATTCGACAGTGGCTTGATGATAGTATATTTCATCATGTTTCTACTAAAATTTCTGCATATTCTCTTTGGAAAAAGTTGGAAAGTCTCTATGAAAGAAAAACAGCTAGCAACAAAGTTTTTTTGATCAGAAAACTTGTGAACTAAAATATAGAGAGGGTGCTTCTATTGTTGAGCATTTGAATAAAATGTAGAGTATTACTAATCAATTATCCTCTATGAAAATGTCTCTTGATGATGAGTAACAAGCCTTGTTACTTCTCAGTTAATTGCTAGAAAGTTGGGAGATACTGGTGATTTCCCTTAGTAATTTTGCACCAGATTATATTGTCACTATGAGTCAAGTAACAAGCAGTTTGTTGAATGAGAATTTGAGAAGAAAGAGTTCAGCAACATCTTAGAATGATTCACAAGCACTTATCTCAGAGAACAGAGGAAGGTCAAAGTCTAAAAGCAATTCACGCATGGGTAGAAGCAAGTCAAGATCAAGAAAAGATATTGTTTGCTATAACTGTGGTGAGAAAGGATATTATAAGAATCAATATAAGTAACCTAAGAAAAACAAGAAAAAAGGAAAAGAAGTGGACTATACAAAGTCAAAAGATAATATCACAACTACAGTGCAGGGTGGTGATTATTTGATTTTATCTCCTTCTGATGATATTTTTTCTTGTGTGTGTCAGAATCTTGAGTGGGTGATTGACACAGGTGCTTCTTATCATGCTACACCACGAAGGGAGTTTTTTGCTACATACAGGTCCGGAAATTTTGGTGTTGTCAAGATTGGCAACTATGGCATGGCAGACACTATTGGCATGGGTGATATCCATTTAAAGACCAACCTTGACTGCAAGTTGGTGCTTAAGGATGTGAGGCATGTGGTTAACTTGAGGCTGAATTTAATTTCAGTTGGAAGGCTAGATGATGAAGACTATGATAGTAGATTTCACAAAGGCCAATGGAAGCTCAGTAAAGGTTCTCTTGTTATAGCTAGTGGAAAGAAATGTCATACTTTATACAGGTTGTAGGCTAAAGCTTATGGTGAGCAGTTAAATACTACAAAAAAAGACTTCAGCATGGAATTGTGGCATAGGCGATTGGGACACATGAGTGAGAAGGAGCTACAAGCTCTTTCCAAGAGAGAGGTATTACCAGACCTCAGAGATATACACCTAAACCCTTGTATTGATTGTTTGGCTGGTAAATAATATAGAGTTTCATTTGCTAGTCATACTTTGTCTAGAAAAATACATGTCTTAGACCGTGTTTATACAGATGTATGTGGTCCTTTGAGGACAAAAACTCCTGGTGGATTTGTTGATGTTCTTGGTATAAGTGGTGCACTTTATTTTGTCACTTTTATAGATGATTTTTTCAGGAAAGTTTGGGCATATGCTTTGAAGACCAAAGATTTGGTTATTAATGTCTTCAAAGAGTTTCATGCCAGGGTTGAAAGGGAGACAAAAAGGCAATTGAAATGCATAAAATCAGATAATGGTGGTGAGTATATAGGATTATTTAATGATTATTATAGGTCACATGGGATCCAACATGAGATGACAGTCCCTAGTACACCTCAGCATAATGCAATTACAAAGAGGATGAACCACACTATCTAGTACGTGTGACTTGATACAGAATCTTTTTGCTTATTATATTTTGGCGTATATCACTTTATAACTATTGCATAAATGCATATATATATTGTGATGTCCTTGGATTTGTGCAATGGGAATCGGATCGTGATGAGATCACGATAATGAGATCGATTCACCTTTAAACACATATCCTAAATAATCCCGGTCATAGGTTACTCGAGAGGGACATCGTGATAACCGGATAGACTGGTGTGCTGTATACCCGTCCATATGATGGATGGAGCTGGCCTCATAGCTGCTCGTGTAGGGACACTAGGGATACAGTACAGGTGTTCATTGGAGAATGAGTTCACTGATTGATCCGCTTACGGAATGCTGGATGGTTGATGATGCCTTATTGTCAGACAGTGATTCCGTAGTCCTAGTGGTGTATCTGGTCCTTAGACTTGAGACACCAAGGATGTCCTGTATGAGTGCTCCACTCTTTGATACCAGACTTATAGGTTTGGCTGTCCCCAGATCTAGTACAGTTGGTCATTGGGAGTGGTAGTCGACCTTACGAGGGCTATTGAGTGTCAATAGAGGATCATCCACTCTCGACGTCATGAGAGGAATATCCTATGTGTTCTTGCTCAGACAAATCCCTGGCCAGGGTCATTCGGGTTGAGAGAGAAAGAGTTCTTCGGGAGAATCCGATTAGAGCGAGACTCGAGTAGAAATCGTATGGGTCTGACAGTACCATGCTCGATATACGGTCTTTGGGATATTAGATGGATGAGGGACTATAGGTACATGGTAACTGAGGACAGACATGTCCAATGGATTGGATTCCCCTGTATCGTCTGGGGACTACGGCGTAGTGGCCTAGTACGTCCGTAGTCGATGAGTTGAGTGAATTATTACAGAGATAATAATTCACTGAGTTAGAAGGAGTTCTGATAGGTATGACTCACGGCCAGCTCGATATTGGGCCTAGAGGGTCACACACATATGGTAGGCATTGCGATGAGTAGAGGTTCGGATATGAGATATCCGACGGAGCCCTTGTCTTATTGGATGCAAATCCAATACCCACTAAGGAAGGACCCATTAGGGTTTGACACGGGATCTCTATAAATAGGAGGGATTCACAGCCTCATAGGCTAGAGTCTTTGCTTGCCTTTCCTATTCTCCTCTTCCTCTCCACCTCAGAGTAGGCTTAGAGATTTGAGGAGCGTCGTCGCAACCCTGCTGTGTGGATCACCGCTAGTGAGGAGGACGCTTGACCTCCTTCACCCTCTCCTAAGGATCTGCAAGGAAACAGGGATATACGATCTCCCTAGGTAATACAATCTCTATACGCGGTTTTGTGTTTTACGGATTTTTTCGCACCAATCTTCGCACGACGACGAACATCTTTTTGGGAATCGGGGATTTTTGTTTTCTTGTTCTTCCGCTGCGCATATGATGTCGCCCCCCAATGATTTCCCAACGGTGCTATCAGAGCCAGGTTGTTCGTGCGAATGATTGGTTTTGAACTGTGTGTATTGTGTTTAGGAAGAATTTTGACGTCAAAATCGTTGACGCAAAAGCGAGAAAGGGCAGCAACAATTGCTGCCCTCGATCTGCGTGCGTGCAGCGCAGCCGAAGGCGGGCAGCGTAGGGGCTGCGTCTGCAGTAGCCGGACGGCGGCCTGCTTGCAGCAGGCTTGCTGCCGGCAGGGCTGGCAGCCCGCAGGCAGAGGCGTCGTAGGGCAGCGGCGCCTGCCGCCGAAGGGCAGCGGCGTCTGCCGCCGTAGGGCAGCGACGCCTGCCGCCGCTGCTCCCGCGGGCGGAACTCCCCCCACAGGGGCGGCCGCCCGGCGGGACAGCACCGCCTGCGGAGGCAGCGGCGCCCGAAGGGGGCGCCCACCCGCAGCGGCATCGCCGCCAGCGGGTGTGCCGCCTGCAGGCGAGGGCAGTGCCCTCGCCACGCCGCACAGGTCGCCGCCGGCAGGGTGGCGGCGGCGGCAGCAGCGAAAAGGGGAAAGGGCATTAGGGTTTTCTGAGAAAAAGACAGTTTTGCCCCTCGAAATTTGAGAAATTACAGTTTCTGTTTTTTGTCCAAATTACGAAAATACCCTTAGGAATTGAGAAATTCCCTACGTCCCTGATTTCAGAAAAATATTAATTAATTAAAAAGTTTAGTTGATTATTATTTTTATTATTATCTAGTAGTCCTACATGATGATGATTATTTATACATGTGATGTATGATGTGTGGACGGATGATCATGGACCGTGTCATGTGTGTACTTGTGATTATTATTATTGAGGTCTGCGAACCTCCATTATATTTCTCGTTTATTGTCGGGCCTGCGTGCCTATGATTAAGTTGTAATCACATGAGGAGGCGCAGCGGGAGCGTGGATGCGATAGCGGGACCCACGAGACGGACGATCGTGATGCATGGAGATGCATCAAGATGTCGACGAAACCGACGAGGACGAGATGGACGATCACAGGGCATGGAGATGCACCGTTGCACACATAGATCTTGATGTGAATGATTAGGCCTACTGGCTCGGGCCTAATCATATTAGGTTGTGGTCCATGATCATCTGGTGTGATTGCTTATACACATACTAGATATGTATATATATTTGCATGTGATGTAGATATATATTAAATATGTATATGTGTGACATGTCATATTAGGAGACCAAATCATAGAAACATCTCTCGATAATATTAAGTCGGTAAACGTGAGGCAATTAGATTGACCCACGTGGCCTTCCATCGTTATGAGTAGGAACCGATTCCCGGTGTAGGTTGAGTTGGTCGAGTCCCTCGAGACTCACCTATATCGCGATTCGCTATCTTGCTTACGACATAGAGATGTCACCGGTGACCAGAGGGCATGGTATGCTTGGTCGAGTCCCTCGAGGGTATATCATCAAATCAGACTCATCTTGTAACGAAGGTGTTGACTTAACCGAGCATCATGGTTGGTCGAGTCCCTCGAGGCCATGGTGATTCGGAGGCCGAACAGGACGGGAATCACAAGGAGTTGTGATCGGCAAGAGTTGCCTACCTTTTAGGCTTAGTGTGATTGGTCGAGTCCCTCGAGGTTACACTAAGACGCTGATTGGATCCTGATCCCCACTAGAAGTCTGCCGGAGACTTCCGTTTCACGTGCTGAGGGTGTTGCGTGACTCGATAGTAAAATAGTGGGAGCATATTAAGATAGAAGTCCATATCTTGACAGTTTATTTCTTGCAAAATCTACATGTTATTCATTTCTGCTACATCTTTATTTTCAGAAAATGTCGCTTTCAAATCCCTTACATGGCATACTTGATGTCAACCGCCTCACTGGTCCAAATTATACGGATTGGCTCCGTAACTTGAGAATTGTTCTCACAGCGGAGAAAATCACGTACGTCCTTGATACAGTGATGCCTACGCCCAAAGAAGGGGCAAGCGAGGATGAGATCGCTCGCTACGTGAAGTACATTGATGACTCCACTCTTGCTCAGTGCTATATGTTGGGCTCTATGACTCCAGAGTTACAGAGACAACATGAAAAGATGGATGCCAGATCCATTCTCCTACATGTCCGCAAATTGTTTGAGGAACAGGGAAGGACTCAACGATATGAGATATCCAAGAGCCTTTTCCGCGCTAGGATGACTGAGGGGACACCGGTTCAGAACCATGTCCTAAAGATGATTGAGTGGATAGAGAAACTCACAGGTCTAGGAATGGTCCTAGAGGATAACTTGTGTGTGGACATTATGCTTCAGTCTCTACCAGATTCCTTTTCACAGTTCATAATGAATTTTAATATGAACAAGCTTGAGGTGACTCTCCCAGAGCTCCTCAATATGTTGAGGGAGGCAGAGAGTACTATTAAGAAAAAGAAGCCAGTTCTCTACACTGGTGAGACCAGAAAGAAAAGGAAAGCAGAAAGGTCCCTTAAGAAGGGAAAGGGCAAGGGCAAACAAGGTAAAGCAAAGGTTGCTAAGAAAGACCCAACAAAGGACAAAGGCCAGTGTTTCCACTGTGGTAAAGATGGGCACTGGAAGAGAAACTGCAAAGAGTACCTTGCAGAAAGGGCGAAACAAAAGCTTGATGAAGCTTCAGGTACATTCATGATCAGTCTCCATTTGTCAGACTCTTATGATAACACATGGGTATTGGATACCGGTAGTGCTTATCATATATGCAATTCGTTGCAAGTTCTGGCAAGGCCTAGGAGACTAGAGAGAGGCGAGATGGACCTCAAGATGGGTAATGGAGCAAAAGTTGTTGTATTAGCTGTTGGCGAGGTCGCCCTACATCTGCCTAGTGGAGCTTTTATTGCATTAGATGCATGTTATTTTGTTCCTTCTATTATCAAAAACATTATCTTCATTTCATGTTTAATAGTTAGTGGATATAAATTTATTTTTTTAGAACAATGGTTGTTCGATATTATTAGATGATAAGATCATCACGAAAGGAACATTGCATAATGGTTTATTTATGTTAGACACCACTCCACATATCATGAATGTAAATGTGTCCAAAAGGAAACGAGATGAGTTGAACAGTGCATACCTGTGGCATTGTAGGCTAGGTCACATCCATGAAAGAATGATTCAAAAGTTGCTAAATGATGGATATCTAGATCCATTCGACTATATGTCTTATGCAACTTGTGAGCCTTGTATTCGTGGAAAATTGACCAACTCTCCATTTAGTGGAACTGGAGAGAGAGCCACTGAGTTGTTGGAACTCATACATAGTGATGTATGTGGACCCATGTCAACTCATGCCATTGGAGGTTATTCCTACTTCATTACATTTACTGATGATTTCTCAAGGTATGGATATGTGTACTTAATGAAGTACAAGTCCGAGGCCTTTGAGAAATTCGGAGAGTATAAGAATGAGGTGGAGAACCAGACTAGGAAGAGTATCAAAACTCTTCGATCAGATCGAGGAGGTGAGCACTTAAGTACAGAGTTTACTCAGTTCCTCAAGGACCATGGGATATTATCCCAATGGACACCTCCTTACACACCTCAGCTCAATGGTGTCTCTGAAAGGAGAAATCGTGCTTTATTAGATATGGTACGGTCCATGATGAGTTTCGCTGACCTACCCATCTCATTCTGGGGATATGCCCTAGAAACCGTAACTTACCTTCTGAACAGAGTTCCAACTAAGTCGGTAGTGTCTACACCATATGAGATATGGAAAGGGAAGAAACCTGATCTTAAGGTTGTTAAGATTTGGGGCTGCCCAGCCCACGTTAAAAGACAACCCCGATAAGTTAGAATCAAGGACAAAGCGATGCATATTTGTGGGATACCCCAAGGAAACTTGTGGGTATTATTTCTATCATCTCGAGGACCAAAAGGTCTTTATAGCTAAGAGAGCAATGTTCCTTGAGAAGGAACACATTCTTGGTGGAGACAGTGGGAGAATGATAGAGTTGAGCGAAATTAGAGAACCAAGCTCAAGCACCACTCTACAGCCTGAGTCTGTTCAGGTACCTAATACACAAGTTTCAACTTTACGCAGGTCTGATAGAGTATCTCATCCTTCTGAGAGATATGTGGGACATATTAGAGGAGAGGATGCTGAGGATATTGATCCTCAGACCTACGAGGAGGCTATTATGAGTATAGACTTCGGGAAGTGGCAAGAAGCCATGAATTCTGAGATGGATTCTATGTACTCCAATAAGGTTTAGAACCTAGTTGATGCGCCCGAAGGTATTGTACCCATCGGTTGCAAATGGATCTTGAAGAAAAAGATCGGAGTAGATGGAAAGGTAGAGACCTATAAAGCAAGGCTAGTGACTAAGGGGTATCGTCAAAGGCAAGGTGTTGACTACGACGAAACTTTCTCACCCGTAGCAATGCTAAAATCCATCAGAATTCTATTGGCTATTGCAGCACACTATGATTATAAGATCTGGCAGATGGATGTGAAAACCGCATTCCTCAACGGGAACCTCGAGGAGGAGGTGTATATGATGCAACCTGAGGGATTCGTGTCCAAGAACTGCCCAGATAAGGTATGTAGGTTGCTTAGATCCATTTATGGACTAAAGCAAGCTTCCCGAAGTTGGAACATAAGATTTGATGAGGCAATCAGATCTTATGACTTCGTTAAGAACGAAGATGAGCTTTGTGTATACAGGAAGGTAAGTGGGAGCGCTATCACCTTTTTGGTGTTATATGTGGATGACATCCTCATCATTGGGAATGATGTAGGAATGCAATCCACAGTAAAGACTTGATTATCTAGACACTTCTCTATAAAGGACTTAGGGGAAGCATCCTATATCTTGGGGATTAGAATCTATAGAGATAGATCCAAAAGGATGCTTAGCTTGTCCCAGTCCAGGTACATAGAAACCATTGTCAAAAGGTTTAGCATGGAAAATTCCAAAGGGCAAACATGAATATGATACCTTATGCCTCAGCAATAGGGTCTATCATGTATGCCATGCTATGTACTAGGCCTGATATAGCGCATGCTCTGAGTGTCACGAGCAGGTATCAGGCGGATCCAGGCTTGGAGCACTGGAAAGCAGTAAAGTGTATCCTTAAGTACTTGAGAAGGACTAAGGATCTTTTACTAGTATATGGAGGTAATAGCCTTAAGGTTGAAGGCTACATTGACTCAAGTTTTCAGTCTGATGTCGATAATAGCAAGTCGAATTCATGGTATGTGTACACCTTGAATGGAGGAGCAGTGTGCTGGAAGAGTTCCAAGCAAGATACCACTGCTGACTCGACCACAGAGGCGGAGTACATTGCCGCATTAGATGCAGCAAAGGAGGGAGTCTGGGTGAAGAAGTTCATCACAGATTTGGGAGTCGATACAGATAGCGACAAGTCGACTTCCTTATATTGCGACAACTATGGGGTGATTACTCAAATAAGGGAACCCGGGTCTCATCAGAAGTGTTCTGAGGATGTTCCAGCTTATAAGAGAGATCGTAACCCGAGGAGATGTAGTAGTGGAAAGAGTTCCATCCGAAGATAACATTGCAGATCCACTAACAAAGCCGTTGTCTCAGATTGTCTATGAGCGTCACAGGAGTCTGATGGGGATCAGACACATAGGTGATTGGCTTTAGGTCAAGTGGGAGATTGCTAGTCATAGGTGCCCAGCAAGCCAATCATGTGAGTGATGGCACATGTGACTTGATACAGAATCTTTTTGCTTATTATATTTTGGCGTATATCACTTTATAACTATTGCATAAATGCATATATATATTGTGATGTCCTTGTATTTGTGCAATGGGAATCGAATCATGATGAGATCATGATAATGAGATCGATTCATCTTTAAACACATATCCTAAATAATCCCGGTCATAGGTTACTCGAGAGGGACATCGTGATAACCGGATAGACTGGTGTGCTGTATACCCGTCCATATGATGGATGCAGCTGGTCTCATAGCTGCTCGTGTAGGGACACTAGGGATACAGTACAGGTGCTCATTGGAGAATGAGTTCACTGATTGATCCGCTTACGGAATGCTGGATGGTTGATGATGCCTTATTGTCAGATAGTGATTCCGTAGTCCTAGTGGTGTATCTGGTCCTTAGACTTGAGACACCAAGGATGTCCTGTATGAGTGCTCCACTCTTTGATACCAGACTTATAGGTTTGGCTGTCCCCAGATCTAGTACAGTTGGTCATTGGGAGTGGTAGTCGACCTTACGAGGGCTATTGAGTG
Source organism: Musa acuminata AAA Group (assembly GCF_036884655.1). NCBI lineage: Eukaryota > Viridiplantae > Streptophyta > Magnoliopsida > Zingiberales > Musaceae > Musa > Musa acuminata. Next base: position 17,164,314 of record NC_088343.1, on the reverse strand, counting down.
TCAATAGAGGATCATCCACTCTCGGCGTCATGAGAGGAATATCCTATGTGTTCTTGCTCAGACAAATCCCTAGCCAGGGTCATTCGGGTTGAGAGAGAAAGAGTTCTCCGGGAGAATCCGATTAGAGCGAGACTCGAGTAAAAACCGTATGGGTCTGACAGTACCATGCTCGATATACGGTCTTTGGGATATTAGATGGATGAGGGACTATAGGTACATGGTAACTGAGGACAGACAGGTCCAATGGATTGGATTCCCCTGTATCGTCTGGGGACTACGGCGTAGTGGCCTAGTACGTCCGTAGTCGATGAGTCGAGTGAATTATTACAGAGATAATAATTCACTGAGTTAGAAGGAGTTCTAACAGGTATGACTCACGGCCAGCTCGATATTGGGCCTAGAGGGTCACACACATATGGTAGGCATTGCGATGAGTAGAGGTTCGGATATGAGATATCCGACGGAGCCCTTGTCTTATTGGATGCAGATCCAATACCCACTAAGGAAGGACCCATTAGGGTTTGACACGGGATCTCTATAAATAGGAGGGATTCACAGCCTCATAGGCTAGAGTCTTTGCTTGCCTTTCCTATTCTCCTCTCCCTCTCCACCTCAGAGTAGGCCTGGAGATTTGAGGAGCGTCGTCGCAACCCTGCTGTGTGGATCACCGCTAGAGAGGAGGACGCTTGACCTCCTTCACCCTCTCCTAAGGATCTGCAAGGAAACAGGGATATACGATCTCCCTAGGTAACACAATCTCTATACGTAGTTTTGTGTTTTGCGGATTTTTTCGCACCAATCTTCACACGACGACGAACATCTTTTTGGGAATCGGGGATTTTTATTTTCTTGTTCTTCCGCTGCGCATATGATGTCGCCCCCCAATGATTTCCCAATAGAGAATTACCATGAAGCAGTTGAAAATGAGCAGAAAGAGAAGTGGTTAGTTATTATGCAAGAAGAGATGGATGCTCTTCAGAAGAACCACACTTATGATTTGGTGCTACTACCAAATGGAATGAAGGCCTTAAAGAACAAGTGAGTTTTCAGGTTGAAGACTCAAGAATATTGTTCTCAACCAAAGTACAAAGCTAGATTAGTTGTAAAAGACTTTGGTCAAAAGAAATATATTGACTTCGAAGAGATTTTTTTAAATGTCTTCTATTCGTGTTTCTCTTGGTATTGCTGCTAGTCAGGACTTGGAGGTTGAATAGTTAAATGTGAAGACAGCTTTCCTTCATACGGATTTGGAGGAGGAAATTTATATAGAGCAACTAGAAGGCTTTAAAGTCAAAGGTAAAGAAAACTTTGTTTGCAAATTGAAGAAGAGCTTGTATGGGCTAAAGCAAGCTCCAAGACAAGTGATACAGAAAGTTTGATTCATTTATGACAGAAAATGAATACAAAAGAATGGCTTCAGATCATTGTGTGTACATCAAATAGTTTGATAAGAATTTTATTATTCTCTTACTTTATTTTGATGACATGCTTATTCTTGGGAAAGATATGTCTACAATTGACAAGTTGAAGAAGGAACTAAGTGAGTCTTTTACAATGAAGGACATAGGGCCAACAAAGCAAATACTGGGTATGCAGATTTCTTGTGACAAGAAAAATAAGAAGATTTGGTTATCACAGGAGAAATACATCGAGAAGGTATTGGAAAGATTTAGTATGAGCAATGCAAAACCAGTTGGTTCTCCTCTTACAGGTCACTTCAAGTTGTGTTCAAAACAGAGTCTGTCAAGTGATGAGGAGAAGGAAAAAATACAAAAGGTTTCTTATGCTTCAGTAGTTGGAAGTTTAATGTATGCAATGGTATATATGAGGACAAACATCACATATACAGTGGGTGTTACTAGCAGATTTCTTGCAAATCCAAGCAAAGAGTACTGTGCAACAGTGAAGTGGATTTTTAGATATCTCAGAGGGAGCTCTAAGGTTTGTTTAAGATTTGGAGGTGGACCACCTATGTTGACAGGTTACACAGATGCAGATATGGCAAGAGATATAGATACAAGGAAGTCCATTTCAGGTTATGTACTTACTTTTACAAGGAGAGCTATGTCATGGCAATTCAGGTTGTAAAGATGTATTGCTCTCTCCACCATAGAAGTAGAATATATTGCTGCTACAGAGGTATGCAAAGAAATATTATGGATGAAAGAATTCTTACAATAATTGGAGCTGAAACAGAAAAATTATGCGGTGCATTGTGACAGCCAGAGTATCATCCATTTGTGTAAGAACTCAATTTTTCATTCTAAGTCAAAGTATATAGATGTCAGATACCATTGGATTCGAAATGTATTTGAAGAGAAGCAGTTGTAGCTTCAGAAAATTCACACAGATGACAACGGAGTAAACATGTTGACAAAGACTTTACCAAAAGAAAGACAGGAGATATACCGACAATTGGTCGACATGGCTTCACATTGAGGAGTCATGGGACAGCCTTCCTTATGGGCTAAATAGGGAGGTTGTTGGGCTGATAGCCCATAGTGGGTTCAGCCCATGGTAGGCTTTATCAGCCTACAGCCCACATCCCTTTGACCTAACCCTAGATCAATATAAGGGGGGTGTGGTGGCTACGTTTTGAGGGGTAGGTGGCTACGTTTTGGGGAGAAAAACTGTAGCAACGTGGTGATCCTTGCAACAGCAAAAGGGAGGAGAAAAAGACAGAAATCCAAGGAGAAAGAAATGGAAGAAAATAAGGACAATGTAGAGAGACTGTTTTCAATCATCCAATAGTGCTCTTATCTCAGGTTAGATCAAATCTACAGTAGATTCTTACTGTGATTACATGGGGAGAATTAAGGAGGATTTATATATTGAGCATAGTGACGTGATACTTATATCCCAGTTATTCTCTTGTGATTGTTGCTAGGATTTTGGACAAGAGATTAAGATTTATATATTCATTATTATTATAGTAGATTATTTCTAGTTTACCCCATGATTTTTACCCTTCAAATTGAAGGGGTTTTTCCACTTATATCTTAGTGTTCTATTTGATTGTAATTTTATTTAATTCCGCTACGTATTATGGTCTTCTAGTACTTGTTCATATACAAAAGTTATTCCACTTTATATCCCATCAAAAAAATATATATATATATATATATATATATATATATATATATATATATATATATATATATATATATATATATATATATATATATATATATGAAAACAAACATATACAATAGGTAAATGAAAATTTTAAAGAAACAGACATTCACTGTATTTTTTTAACTCGCGATTGCTTCGGTGAAAATTTAGAGAAGACGTAGTAATGGCTCTTTAAGTCATTAAAATACGGTCAGATGATGCCACCCAGTTCATTAGTCTATTTCAGGATGCATATTTTCCTTTTTTTTTTTTTTTTTTTGTCATGTGTCCATTACAAACCCATAATATAATATTGAAGGACATCGAATGTCCTCCAAAGTTTCTTCTACATCCAATATAATATTTCATTATCCTCGATCCCATTGAAAAGGGAAATCACATTTTACTCACTGGTTTCCTCTTCACATAGTTCACCAAGCACTAGTCTTGATCCTCTTCATTGGTTTCCTCTCCGCTTTATATCTGCTATCCTACTCACAACCAAGCACAAGTCTTGACATCCCATTGGAAAGCAGCGCATTCTCCTCACCGGTTTCCTCTTCACATAGTTCACCAAGCACAAGCCTTGACACTCGTAGAGAAAATTGCCTCCAAATATTCTGCCAACACTCAATTGCTTACCATAATTCATTATTAGCATCCATCAAGTGCAAAGAGACCAGATCAAAGTTTACGTGATGTGGCCACATGTGCATACGGGCTGTGGAATACCTGTAGGAAACCTGCAACGCCGGATCTTGATTTGCCCAAGAACCGTTAGCGACGGGGATCTGCCTAATAAAGCCCAGCCCCAAGATTCATGGCTCCTCCGCCGGAAAATTGGACGGCTCGAGATGCAGCACCGGGGGCGGAAACTGAAGTCCCGAGCCAGGATGCCCGGTAAGTCGTCCATGGGAGATGGAACCGTGAGATCGAATCGGAAGAAAGGCGTCTTACGTAGCGATTTTCCTTTTTTTATTTTAATTTTCTTGTAATTGGTTCGAATCGAAATCGAACCGAACTGGAATAGAAATCGAATCGATTTTGATGATTCACCTATTCCAAACCAAACTGAAACTGATCTGATTTGATTTCGATTCTTGATTTATAGAAATCGAAACTGGTAATTCCAATTCTAGATCAACGATTCTAGTTTCAATGATGTATAGAAATCGAAACTGACGGTCCTAGTTCTAGACCACCGATTTCAATTTCAAACCGGATAAGCATGATAAAAAGACAAGAATATAACCCATAAAGCACCTGTGCTACATTGGTTAAGTGGTTAATTTCAAATTGATGATTCGAACTGACACCATCGATTTCAATTTTGATTCCAAAATAGATCTCAAGCGATTTAATTTTGGTTCCTGATGTTGAGAACCAGAATCGAAACTGATGATTCTAGAATTGTGATCAGGACTAAATGTGCTTGTGTTCTTATGTTCTTTTTTTCCTTAAAATAAGAACCAGAATTTGTGTTCTTATTTTCTTTAGCACATCGAGGCTGGTGATAGACCTTTTTCAAGTGATAGGGAAATGCAAATGCTGATTGCAAAATAATAATAATTCAAGCATTATTTTGCAAAATAGAAACATTAAGCTATGAAGATAGTGCTTATTACACTTCAGACGATAAAATGATCATTCAGTCTTTCCAGACAACAGGAAAGAATCTGCACTATGAAGATAGTGCTTATTACATTTCCAGAATCAAGATGTGTGGATAATAATAGTTGTTCTTTCTTATCATCCACATCTTAACATGCTATCTGACATAAGGTTAATAAGCTGGGCTAATAAGCGTTCAATTTGTACGGCAGGCAATCGGTATTAGTTTAGTGCTTTGGCTTAGGCTTCTTCACTATCATCACAGTGCAATGCGCATGATGAGCACAGTAATCACTCACACTTCCCAACACAGCCCTGCCGGAAAAATATAAATACAGTCCGATTCAGTGGAATTAAGAAACTCTGCAACCGAATGGTTTAAGCATGGCTATCTACTTCAGTTAAGTATCCTGGAAATGCTATGTTTCTGCTTTAACTTGATAAAGTCTATGTTGGTTGTTTATAGTGATGCAAAGCCAGAATTAACTACCACATTTCTCAAAACTAATTATTTATGTGAGTTTGCTTCGCCATTTCAGTCAACATTCCATTTGGAGATTGCATGCCATGTTACATCACATCACATCACATCCCTGTCCAAGAAATCACCAATTATTCAGAAATTTATCATCCTCCTATTATTCATAGGTGAATTACCAAAGGACATCAAAGGTCAAACGTACTTCAAAATATGTTTTCTGGTCTCACAAACTTCCCATGTGCTCTTTGTTTTCCATGCAACTTTATTTTTGAAAAAGATCTTTTGATAGCTTAGTCCAACATCCAAGTTTCAAAGTTCAATATATCATTAACACAAATCAACTTTATTTTCTAAAATAAAATCACCAAGAATAAAGAGTCTCCATCTTGTCTTTTCTTTTTTGTGTTTGCTATATGTGCAAAGTCGAGATTTTATGCAGTTGCAGACAGTATACATGCCCAGAGTACACCGATCTACACAGTTTTACCATTTTTTTAAAGACTTCACCTGTTATGTGAAATCTATATATTCACATCCTTCAAATTACACTGCTGTCAATTTAATCAATTTAATATTGATGTCTAACAGTATCTTAATGTTATAAACTCGGTAAAAATTAAGCCGCAACAGTGATTAAAAGGTTAAAAGATTAAACAAGAATTTCACTACATCCTCGTAGAAATTGCATGATTGTAAATTATTGTTTCAATCCACATCTTGGTTTTTACATTTCTATGTTAAAGTTAGACATGCTTAAGTCTAAAAACAGTCTGAATCTTAACTTTTTGGCTTTCTTCCAAACACACAGTACAAGAACAACTCATCCTCCATTATCCTTGACCATCTTTTCCAGACAATAGGTGAGTGAAAATCCAACAAACTCTATAGCTCAGTAAGAAATAAAGGTTAATAATTTTTACCATTTATTGTAACATCAAATATCTTGACAAACCTTATTGAATGCCAATTGATGCTATATTCCATCACAGAGTTTATATGTTAAATGAATCAGTTTCTAAGGCTATTGCACAAGGTGATTCAACAGGTGATGTTACACAAATACGGAAACTCGAAGATAAAAAATAGAAAGTAATATCTAAAAAATGCATCACTATGGTGACTGAAAGATCAAAAATAAAAGAAAACAATATGCACCACTGTGTAAAATCAAATTTAATACGAAATGGAAAAAACATGTTACCTTTTAATTGCTCCGTATCCATGGCTTCCCACAACCAACATTTCAGCATGGTGTTTGTCCACTGCCTCACACAAAACGTTTCTGGCATCTCCTTCCACCACTTCGTATTCAACATCAAGCACCTATGTTGAGGGAAATTAATAAAGAAAAGGTCCCAATGAATTCTAGCATTCAACAGAAAAGTCCATAAAAATGATAATCTTTACAGTCCTCTTGGATTGGTGATTATTTTGAATGTCTGTATTACAATACACCAAATCCTTTTGCCACTACTGTGGCTCAAGAATGGTATTTGCAAACGTTAAAAGTGTAATTCCTTTGTTTGCTATGAACTCAACGCACTTAATATCAAAATGGTCACATTCTTAGCTGCCAAAAGAGGCTTTTATAACCTTATAAATAGGATTACGTGTTTCTTATTTAGTTGAACAGCAGTGCTTTAGACACCTTCAAACGAAACCCAAAAAGGAAGCACCATCTGAGATACCATGTTGGGCTGCTTTTGTTGATGCAAAGAAGCAATCCTCAAAAATGTTTACCGAGATCACAAAATTAACGAACGCGAGTAACCATAAGTCTGCCAAAACAACAAACATAACTATGAAATGACGGCTTCACTACGACCACTAGTTCACCGAATTATATGGCGGTAACGACAATTCACAAACAGCCTCGCCAAGATTTGGAAACCCTAACGAAAATTTGAGAGCCACGAAGTTACCGAATGGGCGGCGCAGATATCCTTAGCTTTCTCGATCACCTGCGACGAAATCTTCCTCAGATCTGACTCCACAAACGGCAGCACATCGGCCGCTCCTGCGATCGTCAAGACAAAGACCCAATCGATCGAATCACAGGCTAGGGGAATGGTAACTGAATCCAAACTTAATATGGAGGGATAAGAAGAAGAAGGAGAGGTGGAATACCAGGGCTGGCGACGCTGATGACGGAGGTCGGCGTGGGCTTGGCGGTGACGATCACGAGCTTATAGGACCCGCTGGGACGGACGGCAGGGGAGAAGAAGTGGAGAAGGGTCCACTGGAGGGCGTAGAAACTGTGCTCGCTATCGTCGATGCCCACCACCATCACCGCCTTCCCCACCGCCGCCGCCGTCGACGCATCCTCCGCCTTTGCAGCCATTCCCTCTCACTCTTTTCTCGTCCCAGAAAGAGGAAGAAAGCACGACAGAAAGCAGTTCGGTATGGGTTCCAAACGGGAGCGGTAAAGAAGGCGGGCTAATTGCGTATTAGCCTAAGCCTACGTAGTTAGCTAGGTTTAGCATCCCGATTATTATATTTTAAAAAAAATAAATTAATATTTTATGATTATAAAAATAAAATATCTAAATCTATTTAACGGTTTAATTGATGATGATAAATGATGTCATATGGTGATGGATAACAAGGGTGATTGTGAATGCGGAGAGCAATAACGAAAGATGGATGTCACTTAATAATTACACCAATGGAGAGCAATAATTATGTCATAATTGCGGAGAGCAATAATAGAAAAGATGGATGTCACTTAATAATTACGTCGATGACAAGTACGATGACATACTCAACATCGAATACTGAGACTAATATTTTTTTATTATCATTGGATATACCTATCGGGAGCTCGATAATTGTTCGCCAGCTAATCTCATGGAGATTCCCTTCCTGATCAATGACAATCGCGACAAATAGAATTTCTCCTGTAACGAGCCCCTCAATCTCACCCTTTTATACCCATGTCACAACAACAATGTGAGTGGTAGAAGCTTCAACGACTCTAGATTCACGTTAACGATCTGCCCAATGGGTCAATGACAAGGTAGCCACCATCTTCGTTGTAGACATCACAACAACCACCATCATCCGTGTCAATGCCGATACAATTGCCAAGTGATGAAATGACCATCGATACAAATGCCGAGCACCCCTTTCATCACTTAGCAACTGTGTCGAAGTCAACGCAGATACAAAGCAACAAAAAAAGTCACTCGACAATTGCATCAGTATCGACGATACAAATGCACAGTGATCCTCACCTCTTATCATTGCTCTATTCATTCACAATAACCAGACTCCTAATAGCATCGTCATCTGTCATCGCCAACATCGTCTACTATTATCAATTAAGATATTAAATTTTTTATTTTTATTTTATTGATAAAACCAATGATATTAGGCTAGACATTAGGTTTAGGAAAAATGGATGTTTCACTGTCGGATACGCTTTCTATTGTTGGATTTCTGGCCCTCTCTTACACAACTCTCATGGCCTGCGCGGAGTCCTTGTGGGCCGCCAGAAGGGCCACTGCGATAACCAATCACGAGAAAGGTAAGTGTCACAGGAGGTAAGCGTGTTCAGTCAGAGAGAGTATTTCTCTCATTAATCAAGTAGTGGACCTTTGCTAGTGATTCCCCAGCCCTAACAAAAATAATTAAGCTCCTTCTAAGTGACATCCTATCTGAGAGATGTGCCGAAAAGCTTGCACCATTCATCACTTCTACTTTCTTTTTTCCTCCTCTTATTTGTCTATATTCTTTTATTATATCTTTCTATTTAAAGATACATCTAGATTTCAAACTAGAAGATGGCAAAACATGAGTGCAAATGTATCATGGCAGATGCAATAAATAATGACCTATGGCAGATGCCAATGATACTGCCTTCATAGATGATCCTATGCAGTAAACGATGGTCTAATCAATGCTATTGCGCCTTTTGATGCTTACCTTGTTTTCATGTCATGCGTATAAAATAAGTGGATATTATCTTTTCGAATCATTTTCATTGATAGAAGATCGATTTAAGGAGTTGATTTAATTATGTGATTTGAATATATGATTGATAAAAATCTATCCTTTAAAACTTATATAAATATTCATCTTCTCAATGAATAAAAACAATCTCTTTGGTAGTAAATTTAATATGTATATGAACCAACTCAACGATGATCCATGTGACAAACATTGTGCTCAAACCCTGACTTGTGAAAAGGGATTTTGCCAACTAATTGGGATGCCCATGAATGGAGAGGATGCTTTGATTGGACTCCCAAAACAAATAATGAGGTGACAACCCACGTGGTTTCCACCAACACATGGTTTCCACCAAAGAAAAAGCTTCTTTTGCTATGGTGGAAGTGTGTGTTCTCCGAGGAATCACAGGCCCACCCTTTCCAAGACCAGCAGCGCTCCATGGCCCCCCACCCCTCGCACTTATATTTCAATCAATTATAGTATCTTGTTCTGTGTTATATAGTTGCATTCCATGTTCTTTCGACTTTCTTTTTTGATTTCCTGAGAAAAGTAACAGATTTTGTGTTCTTCGGTTCTTCCCTCCCTTATTTTTATTTATTTTCTCAGCAAAGATAAACAAAGGATAATCGTAGCGAGTAGGTACGAACCCCATAGGAAGAAAGTTGCTGATGGACCTTGAGAAGGTGGCCATTTGGTGAGCCCAGGAACCACCAGATCTGCAACGGGGAACACACAAAACAGAGGAAAGATATAAAGGAAACAAAAGAAACAAAGGACAAGCAAACTAATTGCATAGAAAATTGGAAGGTGCAATTACTCAGCACGGCTCAATACAGCATCAATATCTCATTAAACGCAATGCAAGACAAAGACACCCATGGCATCATCACACGAGGCAAAAGAAAAAGACCTTCAATGTTTCACTAATAAAAATAACATGATTTTTATTAGTGCTATAAACACTGTGAAAACCCAACAGTTGTCTCAAGGGACAGAAATGATATTTGATGGAATACAGGTCTTTACTAGTGGGAATCGCTGCTTCAATCACGAATCATTTAAAGACTGTTAACTACATAAGAAAGTGCAGCACCTTCCATCTCAATGCAATGCAAAATTTGGTGGTCAAAACTCCTTACACCAATTGTCCCTTGATATCAACCAAAAGAAAGTACCATAAAATATACAGAATCTTCTATGCAACTTTCATGTTAGTGTTTTTGGATATCTTCCCAATTGTTCTCCTTCCAGATAGAAGGCAAAGAGAAAAAAGAGACTGATAGATATAGACAAGGTACACAAAGCCCCCACTTATATAGAAACAACATAAGTGAACCATTTGATTAAAATTTACACCAACAATATCTCATCTGACATTTAATGAAAGTAAATAAAATCATTTTGAGGAAGCAAAAGAACAGTGGCACTCGATTAACTTGATACATATATTTACACCAGAATCAATATTGATACAATCACAAATGGATGCCTTCACAGCATTCTTGCCATCTGTAATACCCCATAAACTTGACACTTACATATTTATCCATCATAAATTTGCTTATGTACGTCTCCTGAAAACTGTAGTTCTGTCATACATCATTTTTTCAATAGGAATAAATAAAAATAATCACATGCTAATCTTTGCCTTAGTCTCTTCTATATTACATCTAAAAAGAATTAATATCTACTCATTATGTATGTGATAGTTCAATTGTATATAGTTAACACATGTTTGGGACTTCTCCATGAATTTAACGAAAACGCCTTGGACTACTCAGTTGGTTGGACAAGCTCATGCTCATGGTGGATAAGATTTGAATCAAGGATTTGCAATAATAAAGTTTGTTTATTGAAGAAATAAAATGATTGATTCTAGAAACCATGTCGATCACTTAAAAGTTAAAACAACAACAAAATGGTCAAAAACCACTCAACTGTCAATCTTTCTTTAGTCTCTTCTATATTACATCTAAAAAGAATTGATATCTACTCATTATGTATGTGATAGTTCAATTGTATATAGTTAACACACTGTTTGAGACTTCTCCATGAATTTAATGAAAACCCCTTGGACTACTTGGTTGGACAAGCTCACGCTCATGGTGGATAAGATTTAAATCAAGGATTTGCAATAATAAAGTTCATTTATTGAAGAAATAAAATGATTGATTCTAGAAACCATGTCGATCACTTAAAAGTTAAAACAACAACAAAATGGTCAAAAATCACTCAACTGTTAATCTTTCTTTAGTCACTTCTATATTACATATAAAAAAATTTGATATCTACCCATTATGTTTGTGATAGTTCAATTGTATACAGTTAACACACTGTTTGAGACTTCTCCATGAATTTAATGAAAACCCCTTGGACTACTCAGTTGGCTGGACAAGCTCAAGCTCATGGTGGATAAGATTTAAATCAAGGATTTGCAATAATAAAGTTCGTTTATTGAAGAAATAAAATGATTGATTCTAGAAACCATGTCGATCAGTTAAAAGTTAAAACAACAACAAAATGGTCAAAAACCACTCAAATGTCAATCTTTCTTTAGTCTCTTCTATATTACATCTAAAAAGAATAGATATCTACTCATTATGAATATGATAGTTCAATTGTATATAGTTAACACACTGTTTGGGACTTCTCCATGAATTTAATGAAAACCCCTTGGACTACTCAGTTGGTTGGACAAGCTCATGCTCATGGTGGATAAGATTTGAATCAAGGATTTGCAATAATAAAGTTCGTTTATTGAAGAAATAAAATGATTGATTCTATAAACCATGTCGATCACTTAAAAGTTAAAACAACAACAAAATGGTCAAAAACCACTCAACTGTCAATCTTTCTTTAGTCTCTTCTATATTACATCTAAAAAGAATTGATATCTACTCATTATGTATGTGATAGTTCAATTGTATATAGTTAACACACAGTTTGGGACTTTTCCATGAATTTAGTGAAAACCCCTTGGACTACTCAGTTGGCTGGAAAAGCTCACGCTCATGGTGGATAAGATTTGAATCAAGGATTTGTAATAATAAAGTTCGTTTATAGAAGAAATAAGACGATTGATTCTAGAAACCATGTCGATCACTTAAAAGTTAAAACAACAACAAAATGGTCAAAAACCACTCAAACTGGTTCAAAATCTGCAAAACAACAAAATGCGCATGTGAGATGACTGATAAAGCTACCTCAGGAAAGAAGAAACTATAACAATAATAAGCCTATTGATCATGCAAAGACCACTTGTCCGAATTCAACTGAGCAGAGATGAAGCTCTCTCTCATAAATCCCTTGAAAAGGAAATGGCCCTTTGCTTCTTGACTCGGGGAAAAAGTACAGAAAATATCCGGTCAGCAGGTAACCAATCTCGCTGTTATCATCAGAGATATGTGCTTCGACCAAAGGTTTCTCTCCTTGTATGCTTAGCAAAAATTCCCAAGACAGGAATTTTCACCAAAAGCACCACTTATATGCAAAGCTTAGAGAGAAAGCCTATAGGAGCACATAAATGTCTGATTTGGCTAATTTTGCATCATACCAGAAGAAAATAGTTCGATAAATTTTAGCTACAATCAAGATCTATGGTGAAGAATATATGCACTTAGGAAATTCATTGTACGAGTAAGGTAACAGTTGCTAAGTGGGAGTCATCTTAACATGAATGTTTCCATCAAGAAATAGTGTGAATAACATAAATTTTTCTTTTCTAAAATCAAGAAATAGTGTGAGTAATCTTAACATGAATATTTTTTTTTCCCTGATATCAAGAAATAGACCCTTTTTTTTTCCAGTTTAGACAATATACTCTTGTTAGGCTACTTCTTCAACGTCTACGTTCAAGGCCACCCAGATTGTATTTGTGAGAGATTAACGCATGGCTAAGATTCAAAAATCACACACATAGTCAAACCTCTTTCTTACTATAATATACTTCAAAAGGAAGTCTTCAAAAGTGACGAGCACAAATTTGAGTAAATCTGCAGAACTTGAAAAGTACGAGGATCTCATGGCCATTTGAGGGAAAGTTTAGGGGCAACTAGCGACCAATCCCATTAGCATCTTCTCAAAACCAGCAAAGGAACAAAGATAAGTATCAGGGTGATCCACCATAATAGATTTCGATCACAAGCTGAGGCCAGAATCCTTACCCTTTTGTTTTGTTGACATGCATCTTGCACCTAGATCCGTCTCGTTCACCGGACATCGCCCGCATTATCAGCAACCAATCCCATTATATCCAATCTCACTGTTTCCAGAGTGTAAATTTGTTTTGGCAGAATAGAGAAAGATCGACTTTAAGATGAAGCTACTGATCAACGAGCAGAACGATTTCTCCTCGAAGATGCCACGTCTTTGACCAAATGATTCACTCAGAAAAGGACTCAAGCATCGAACTCCATAGCATGGAATGGGAAAAAATGCTACAAATGAAGAACGTATAGGGCAAAGAACCGAACCGAACCGAATCGAGAGAAGAGGAGAAACGCACCATTTGCCATCCCTCTCGCAAAGCAAGAAGGGTCGTCATCCCTCGCCATGGCGCCGCTCTCGCGAACTACAGGAGACAAAGGTCGATGAATGGAAACACGAGTCGGCGAACAAACACGAACCGACGAAACAGTTCAATAGAACCACTAACCCCGATTCGGGCCGGCCGGCCTTGCGGTCATCGGTTTGCCTTTGGTTGCACAACCTGAACCGGTTAATAAGTTCCCTTCTGTCTCCTAGTATAAAATAAAGGCACGCCATGTTCCCGTCGCGTTATATATTAATATAACGACTTAAATGATATGACAGCCATTATGTAACAAAGATCATAGATTTATACTAATTATTATATCATTTTGTACGTCCATTTCTCATCTAACAGGAACTATCAATGGTTAACACTAGTGCAAAGGTGGGTTGTCTGTAATTTATGTACAACAGAATATAGTGACCACTGTTGCTGCAAATGCTCAGTTTTTAGTTCAACTGATGATTGAGCACAACATCTAAAGGGTTACCTACCAGCTCAAATCTCAGTGAGAGAAAAAATTGATATTACGAGAATAGAAGTTGTAACTACAAAGACCTGCTAAATGGCCTCTTGCAATCATTCAGGATGATGGGAATTAATCTTGTTCAAGCAGGATATAAACATATAAGTTACAATTCTGATGTTGTCGGATGCTGGTGATACAAGCCAGGAGTGTATACACCTTCAGATTCTATAAATGTGCTTGTTGGGGTGCCTCATTAACTTGGATCTCAGAGCCAAGAAAAAAACCTTAAGACCGCCCATATCTGATCACAGGATCTGCAAAACTATTGATTTGGCAGCAAGCCAGCTATCAAAATGGCCAAAAAAAACCTGGTTGTATCATCCAAAATATTGATAAAAGCAAATGCCACTCAATGACGTACTTCAAATCCTTGCGGAGGATGCAATGCTTCTATCATTAGTCCCCGTTGAGTGAGACAGACGTAGACGCCCAGGCACATTCTGTGGCACAGCTACCATTATAGTACTATCACATGAATAATAGGCTAATAAGCACTACTGGTGAAATAAGACAGCCATATGAACACAGGGGGGAAGAAAGGAAAGAAGGATCACCAGCATTGATGTGGTAAGAGTGTAGTTAAATGATTGACTCAACATCATTTCTTTTCAACCTGAAAATGAAATCTTCCAAGTTAATGATGGGAAAGGCAGCGCCAGCATGACGAGCTGCTGCTTTAGGGATCACAGATTCCATTACTGAAAGCAAGTTCTCCAACAATAATATTAAGAGATTGCAAATAAAAGGTTGAACATAACAAGGAAACATAGTTTATGAAACTATGTTTTATAGAAGAAACACACGTTTGTTTTAAATTTTTGGTGGTCGAAATAGCAACATATAGATCATCTTGCATTCATGTTCAGAGAAGGTAATATTGTTTATGAAACTTTTCAGTATTAGCAAGTTTAATGTGACATAAATAACACTGAACCAATAAATGAAAAAAAAGGTTATTAACAATTATTAAAAAAATCAATTTTCAAATAAGAACATAGTATTCACACCTTACATAGCCAATAGCAGCCAAGTCTGCCAGATGCCGCATTGTTGGCCTACCATGTGGACAATTCCAAGGTGAATTAAGATCCGCCAAATTCCGTAGTATCTAACGGCAATCAGCAAAAGAACATTTAGACATTAGCACCCCTCAAGCAAATGTCAAAGTTGTGGACTAGATAAAGCCAAAATTTAATCAACAGCAATATGGGAATGCTAATGATGAGTCAGGCACAGCCAATTGCATAATCAGGCATGAAAAGAAAATATATTGAGAAGGGAAAAAATGGAAAGTGCATGAGCAGAAGTATGTTTCAGAACTCCTGCTGAATCCTGCCAATTATCATGTGGATGTAGAGATAATTTAAGCCATATCATGACAAAACTCCCACCAATATACATCTTCAGGAGGGTAACTCACGTCCATTACATCTATAACTGGAGTTGTTTCTGTGACTCAAATCCTAATCACTTACATTTCTGAGATTCTAAAATCAAGGTTAAACATTTTCAAGGGAAACAAAGTAATCTTTTTAAGCATAATACTCATTAATATGAAAATGGTTCTGTAATCTTACAAAAGAAGTAATCTTTTTACACATAATAGCATTAATATGAAAATGGTTCTGTAAGAAAACCTAAGAACAAATGATCAAGCAAATGATATCAAAAAATTTACTCATTTGTTAAAGCCTAAAGCATCACATGCACTTGCATTTGAAGTAAGATAATACCGGTTGGACCAGAAATACTATTTATTGGTCCAACCAAGGACCATCACCATCTCATATCATAAAAATAGGTAACAGTCAATATTCATTTTTAATATTTTTCCTATCGGGCGATAGGAGAAACTATACTGCCAAGCATACTGGTATGTTATAGTTGCTAAAATCAATATTGGACTGAGATTTAAATCCTTTCTCCAGCAATTTGAATCTCAGGACACATTGACCTTTCAGTTATCTTAAATTAAGCTTCTACATATGCTACCGAGAGTGAGCCTCAGTACAATGATAAATTTGCACCTTTGCCAAACCTGGGTAACCAAGATTCAATTCACACTGAGTGTGATCATTCCCAGACTCCAGATAGACAGGGAGCCTTGTGCTCTAGGTTTGCTGTTCTTTTACATATTTGCTACCAAGAATATAATTTTCTAGAAATCCCTCACATATTTGACATGAGCAGAAATTCCTAGAATGTTTCTGATCATGCAAAGAAACAAAAATGAACTTTTACTTTTCATCTAAAGGGTTAATCAAAATAAGGGCTGAAGTCCATGCCAAGAGGCAAGTCCTCAAGCTCAAAAACAAAGAACAAGGATAATAATTTTCTAGAAATCTCTCATGTGTTTGTTGTTAACTTACTTCATGAACATGAGATTGTCCTGAAAACAAGAAATGAAATATAATGATCTCGAATAAATTACCTTATCCCAAGGGTTCAACAAATGAATGCTAACTGCACTTCTAAGGAAATACAATTACACAAAACAAGTTGATTATAGTCTAATGAAGATAAAATTTTAGTTTTGTTTGCTACCACAGTTATGGATGCCATACTGAAATGCTAGAATCATCAGGAACTTATGAGTCTATATTTTACCAGATCTAAAATGATAGGATTAGACCATTAGAATGCATTGTGTACCATGAATCTCTGAGGGACCAGAAACCATGCTGATAAAATTACCAAAACATAAATGAAAACAACAATAAGACCAAATCCGAAGCATACAACTAACAAGAACACGTTAAAGAAGTTATATGTGCTTATTACACCAAAGTGACATAGAAGATCCTCAGAACATCATCTATAAAAGAAGAAACATCAAGGAACACAAAGAGGCACGTGTGAACATGCATATATAAATGCACAATGACGCAAAAGACCTGCAATATTTTGATGCTGTAAAGGCAGGCAAAAGCAACTTTTATGGAACCACTAAATCCACAACATAAAATGCAATCTATGATTTATTCAGCAAAAAATGGAAATCATGCTAAAAGCTCCACACAATCAAAATTTGCTATATTATGTTTTCCAACTATATGCAATTTTGTGAGATTTCCGACCTCCACCAAGGTCAATTCCATGTTGAACTTCCACAAGAATACAACAAAATGAGCTATAAAGACAACTGAACATGTTTTTTTTGCAAAAGTTTCATCAATTACCTTCTGCATCTCACTTTTTGTCAATGGATCACCAATCATTACAGATGTTCGACAAGCCCGTGAAGCTAACATAGCACGGACTCTTGATGGACAGACAGAATCAGAAGTGTCCATTTTGTAACATCCCATTACTCCACACTCACCTTGATTATCAGAAAGAATAGAAATAAGCTCCTTGACATCTGGGTCAGAAAATAGGAAAAGAAATGATATTATACCAGAAAATGATTCAGTTATAAGACTCTCGAAGATAACTAGCATAAGATAGAAATCAATCTAGATGTACAAGCAGGAGTACCTTCAGCTCCAAAAATGATGTTTCTACTAAATGGTACAGCTTTTAGTAGGAATCGATGACCAGGTGATGCATGCATGTCTTCTATCAAGGTAAAACCATTCTTTCTAACACAAGGCACAGAAAAGTGTTAGAAGTCCAAACAACACATACCAAAGCTACTATCACAATGCAAAGAGTGCAATAAAAATTAGAAGCTTGAGTTAAAAATTTTCTTGTTGCTAATGGAATAAAGGCACAATTCCCAATAAGATGATCCAGACATTGGATCCTAAGCTGAAACCCAGCAATTCAAGTAACTTGAATAAGCTAAGAATTTCATTCTTGATGCTGACTATATTGGAATTTAATTTTTTGTGACAGGATATTATTTGGTGGACACATCTGTATGATTGAGTTTGATAACCATATTTTGATTCATAAACATGTTTTATAGTGACAATTGGAAAATCACTGCAAATACTTTAATATGAAGAACTATCAGGAATTTTATAAAAGTAAAACCATAGATTGACCTGAACATGTATCAGAACAATTAGAGTGCAGCTAAACTTGAACTTTCCTAACCCAGTTAACTAACAGGCCAGGTATAGATTGAACAATTTCACGTGACCAAACCAACACAATCCAAAGCATTTGATCAAATCAATGTGACAGGTAACACCCTGTGGTACAAGGTCTTGAAGGAGACCCAGGAACTTAGAGAGAGAATATAAGATAAATCAGTCTAAAAAGGTTGCCAAGAGAGATCATGATCTTGTCTTTGACATTCCCTACAATTTGTCTTTTATATTCCTAATACTGCTGAAACCTCTCTAACCTTCCCATTTATGTGAACAGCAAATTAAGTTAGGATCAGTTTTCAAAACACCCTCCTCTCCAAGAATCTTTCAACAAAATCCAATTGTACATTATAGAAACTTAAAGAACTTTTTCAATATTTTTTCATGAACAAAAGACATAATTTCATGGATGCCTATAAAGCTATCTAAACTGAATCCCTTGCCACATACATAAATTGTTCTTGATGTCCTACTCCAATCTCCCTCATCCCTCGATTACCATGCCAAATTCCTTTGATCCAGACACCTGGCTAGTACCAACCCTTATTCATGGGCTCAATGAGTTACCTCATCAATGACCCAGTGATTTAAAAAGCGCTAGGCGCCAAAAGGCGCCAAGATCCAAAAACGCCTGAGGCGCTCGCCCAAGCGAAGCGAGACGATAAAATATAAAAATATATAATATAATTAATAAATATAATTATTTAAATAAAAAATTACTATTAAATTAAGAAGATCGAGTACAAAATCACAATGTCACATTAATAAAAAGTCTCAAAAATCAAAACAATAAAATTTTACATCAAATCTATTGAGTTGCTATGTACACTTGCCATTTATTCTGAAACCTAAAAATAATTTTAAATAAATAAAAATTAATAGTATTAAAATCAAAATAATATATTATTAATCTAATAAATAAAAATACTAGTATTAGTATACAGTTAGCAGTATACTGTTAATAGTATAGTGAGAAAAGTGTGAGAAGACCAAGGCTGCTGAGGCAACGGCAGCGATAGCAGGCGACAGCGATAGCTGGAGCGGGAGCAGCAAGCGACGACGGCAGCGGGAGCGACGAGCGACAGTGGGAGTGGGAGTGGGAGCGGGAGCTGTGAGGGACAGTGGGAGTGGCGACAGCAACGACGAGCAACAACATCAGCGGCGAGCAATGGCAAGTAGCAATAGTAGCGGCGAGCAGCGACAGTGGCAGCGGCAGTAGAGAGCAGCGACGACGGAGAAGAAATCTCGACGACAAAATCGCTAGTGCCGGGGTTGGGAAAATCGCGAGAGGGAGCCTAATATCGGTGATTTAGTTGGTTCGATTGAACCAATTAAAAGCACCGGAGACCAATCAGACCTAAAAATCTGGTTCGATCGTCTGGTTTAACCTAGGCGCTCGTCCGAAGCGCCCGGTGCCTGGGCTCGGGCGAGTGCCCAAGCGGCGCCTCTTTGAAGCACGCCACCTGGAAATGAAGCGAGGCGCTCTCGCCTCGCCTCGCCCGAGCACCTATTGTAATCACTGCAATGACCTTGTCTCACCCTGAAACAAACTGTAGTTAGACAATGTTCTGTGCTACACATAACTAGCCTTTAAAGCAAGGATTACAATTTCGAATAATACCACTCGTACCGGGTGGTAGGTCCATCAGTAGACCGGTACACGAACCACTAGCTACCGAGTGGTATTATATAATATATATATATATATATATATATATATATATATATATATATATATATATATATATATATATATATATATATATATATATATATATATATATATATATATATATATATATATATGCGACGTCGCCTCTTTCTCCCCAACGGGAAAAGGCGACGTCGCGTCGCCTCGGCAACGTCGCCAAAAAAGGCGACGCAACATCACCTTGGCAACATTGCTTAAAAAGGTGAAGGGGCGTCGCCTTTTTTGGCAATGTTGTCGAAAAATTCTTTTTTATTTATATATATAAATATATAAGATTTTTTTACTTATATATATATATATATATATATATATCGAACAGTATACCGAACGGTATATCGCTCGGTATACTATACCGCTTGATATAAAATACCGTACCGTACCGAGTGAATGTCGAAACTCCGATATGGTACGATATTTCAATCCTTGCTTGAAAGTACTCATCTGCAGAGGTTGAAAACATACTAACTAGAACCCCTTCACTACTTTCCTAAAATTTTAAGTTGAAGTGGCCATCAATCTTCTGCAATAGCATTCAATTTCCAGGAAAAATTAGGACCTTAAAGCAAATTATCATGGAAAACTTATTAAGCATTAGTTAGCTATCCATTAGCTGATAAAACATTGTGACTTTATTTCAAGTTCATCCCAATGCCTTTCAGAATGGGCCTTATTACTACTATATCTTCAAAAATTTTCTATGAACAAACTAGAAATTAAGATAGGACAAAATTTCCAAGAAGAGATACTTTACATATTATGATAGATAATTACTTTTGAAGTAATCAATTTGTGTATAGAATAGTATTGTAAAAGACTAAAAGTTAGATACCTAATTATTTGCATATTCATGGAAGCTACAACTTCCTCCTCCGGTGATAATTCCAACCTCATTGGCCTGAACGTAGAAATGATATAGTACAAAAAGTATGGAGATGTCAAAGCCCAGATTCTTATTAATAAGAAAAAAAGGAAAAGCAACATTCATGGTAAGATGTTAATTGAAGAAAAAAAGATAATAATAAAACCAGGAAACAGAAAACACTAGTGCAAGTCATGACCACATAATATTGAATGATTTCATAGATTAAGCATGTAGTACAAGAGTAAGTTAACATCAATCCAGAATGGCCAGGCAAATAGTGACATTGGACACTGTGTACATCATCAGAATTGATCAGAAGTTAGAATGTCAAATTCATAGCAATGATCAAGTTTGCAAGTGACAAAATCTGAAATTTCTCAAGTTCCTTTAGCTTTGGTTTTAATATGTAAGAATAAGCAGCTTTTACTATCATTATTAATACAATGCCAATTTAAAAGATAATGGGTGGTTCTCTAGTTAAGTTTCCACCCTTCAAAATATGACCAGTAAATTTCTTAGTAGAACTTTCTTTTTCTAATAAACATTTTCCATGCAATGCTAGATCTGACATTATAAACCAACACAATTACCATAACAGGTAGGAATACATGATGAATGAAATTTGAGGTTACAGAAACTAAATTTAGGTTCTCTCATTTCCAATGATTGAAATTTCGTACCGTACCAGAATTTCGAGACTCGCTCGGTACAGTATGATACTGTATACCGAGCGGTACAATTTGGTATATCACTTGGTATATATAAAAGTATATAAAAAAAAAAAACCGATAGCCTCATCACCCTTTTTGGCGCATGGTGAGAAGAAACCTTCTCCCCAAGCGGGCAGAAAACTATATATATATATATATATATATATATATATATAATTTTTTCTGCGACGTCGCCTCTCTTCTCCCTACGTGGGGCAGCATCGCAGAAAAACGAGGCGACGTTGCCTTTATATATATATATATATATATATATATATATATATATATATATATATAAGTAAAAAAAAAAATCATTTTTGTCGAGGCGACGTCTCCTCTTTTTTGCCCGCTACGTCACCTCTCTTCTTCCCGCGATCATGGATCCTTCTCCCCGTGCCGAGAGAAGTCGCCAACAGACGAGGAGGGAGAGCGGTGCCGATCTCTAGGTTTTCCCCTACTTCTCCCTTTTCTTTCTTCCCTCGCTTAATACCACCCTTCTTCCTTTCTTTCTTCTCCCTCGGTCATCGTTCGGGGCAAAAACAACCCCTACCGCCCGATTGCAGACAGTATTATTCGAAATTGAAGACCTTGCTCTTTTCTTGTTGTTCTCTATATGTTTGATACAACTCAATAAAGAAGGAAAGTAGTATAGATTTTAAAGATGGTTAGAAGATCACAAGATATAAGCATCAAAAATATTTTAAATAAACATTCATTGTTGAAAGATTACTACAACAGTACAACTACTATATATTTAATAGAATCTGCAACAAATTAGGTTTCTGCCAATAAATAAATTAAGAATCCCACAACTGATGACATTTGTGTCCTAAAGAACAACTTCATGTGTTGCTCCCAGATCTGCATTCTGGCTGAAGAAGATTAATGATGAAGCTTTCATCAAAAAAGAAGATTAACAATGAAGCTGAACTTTCCATATCATTTTACGTCTCCAGTTCTGTTTTCATATTCTGCAACTTTTCTTCATGGTTTATTTCTTCATGAAGTAACAACAATTGACATCAGCCATAAAACAGGAAACTCTGAACAAGTTCTTCCCATTCTTAATTTATATCTTCCCATTCTTAATCTATATCTTCCCATTTGTAATCTGAACAAATCCGAAGCTGAACATTCCATATCATTTTACTTGTCTAGTTCTGTTATCATATTCTGCAACTTTTCTTCATTGTTTATTTCTTCATGAAGTAACAACAATTGACATCAGCCATAAAACTGTAAACTCTGAACAAGTTCTTCCCATTCTTAATCTATATCTTGGCTTCTCCTTTTCTATTTGTGTTAAAAGGCAGCAAGTCTTTAACCTTGCCAAATAAATCTGAAACAGTGAATCCATTAACTTTCAGCTGACTGCACTTCTATAATCCTTTTCACAAATCTGTTGTTCACTTGAGGTAAAAGTAATACATAGATCCTTTAAATCATATATTTAAGCATCATCAATGTTGCAACAGTATGTTGGGATTGTGCCATGTGAAGGACATGCCAGTATTGTGTTCTACTGGCAAGGAGCCTATGTAGGATAGCACAATTCCATGTTGGTGGGCACACAAATATTATGTTCTTTTGGCAGGGACCAATCTTGGCCGGTATGGTTCCATGTTAAACGGCACTTACCATGTATGATGATAGCATCCTTACACACCATATCTGCACAACACCCTATGTCCCAAATTTTATAACCTTGCTTTTTACTGCCTTATCCCTTCTAAAAGTTTCAAGTTCCAACCTTCTCGTTCTCAGAAAGCTTAGAAGCCAAATAGTTTACTTGACTAAAAACTTAATGAACTAGTTAGTAACTTGATTTTCATGATAGATGAGTGAAAAGACATCAACTTACATTTTGTCACATAAGGCCTAGCATCAATGGAACTAAACATTCAGATAAGAGAATAGCAACCTAAACACCCATGTTGCATCAGTACACCTTTATTGATATTATGTTTAGCATCATCTTTTCAGTTAAGTTCTTAATACTTTTTTTAATAAAGAGGATAAGGAATTTTATATGAACATATTTGGTGCAACTTAACAAAACTTATAGATCCCTACATAAGCTAACAAATCTTTAGAGCTTGGATACATATTTGTTATTCACACCATACAGACAAACAATCCTGCCAATCTCATCAGAAATTTATGTAGACTGTATGTGGTACAACTGGACATTGGAGAGGAAACCCCACAATCATATGAGCTTTCTTTTATTTATATTTCCTTCTTTATCTGTCCTATTTCCTTTTAAGTACTTGCCTTGTATCCCCTTCAAAATTCACTAATTGCATATATGCTCCTCCAACGTATGAATTTGCTTATATTTTATCAAGAGCTGAATTTATTTGAGCTAGTATCCTTGAGGTTAAGGGCTTCTGACAATGTCAAAAAGCATCACTCATCATATATTAGTGTAAATTGATACCCGATAAGATTCTCTTCAAGTGAAGGTGAGGAAGAAGGATAAGGTAGGTAGATTGAAGTAATACTCCGAGCTGAATTTATTTGAGCTAGTATCCTTGAGGTTAATGGCTTCTGACAATGTCAAAAAGCACCACTCATCATATATTAGTGTAAATTGATACCCAATAAGATTCTCTTCAAGTGAAGGTGAGGAAGAAGGATAAGGTAGGTAGATTGAAGTAATACTCCCCAAAGTTCAGCATGCATTGTAAATGATTACCTCCTTAAAACGAGGGATAAAAAGGTTCACTTATAGTCTAGGTCCATAGGTCGAAAAGAGCTCAGAATTAACTATAGTAAACATCCATGGATTGACTTTGACAACAAGGGCACTAGAAAAATAAATCTGATTACTGGCATGTGTGAATTGATACATTTAAGGGGCATATCCACCAGTAGCCAAACTTAAGAGGAATTTGTAAGAAAAACTAAATCTTTTATTTCTTCCTGAAAGGTGCCACTAGCAAGTATTTTTGTAGGGGATATGCCAAATCTCCAACAAAATTTCCTGTGGCAAACATGGATTGGCATAAGATACACCAGCAACACTTAGAATGTTGTAAGAATTCGCATCAACATATGTGACATTAGAATGGAACTTAGCAAAGCTCAAAATGCAACAAGTGAATCGAACAAAAAAAGGAAAGAAGTTAGTGTTTGGCTCAGGATTGTAATGCAGGGTTCAGATTTTCATGGATATCATGTTCATCTCTGGAAGTTTGCAAGAAAATGGATGGTTTAGTAGGCCAGATGACCAAGGATGGTTGTGAACTTCAGCATGTTTGATTAGAGGTGATACCAAAAAAAAAAGTGTCTTTGCACACTAGTGATTTCTACAAGCAACTTAAAAATTTCAAAACAGCTAAGTTCATAGGTTCTCAGAAAATGAAATGAAAATTCCTTACTTAAGTAGGGGCTGTAAGTTCAAGATGGTTGATTGTGAGAGTCGTTCAAAATTATATTTTTCATCTGCAGCATGCTGCAAATAGAGAAACACAGTAAAGTGTTAAATGACATTCTACTTTGTAAATTGATGGTCAAATAATAAATGGTATAGCCAAGAGTTCAAACTCAAGGAAAAAAAAACCATTTCACAGAAACTTCACATAAACAAAAGTGAGAATTGAGGATATTGTAAACTTTAAGAAAGAGATGCTTACCTGGTCTATAATAAACAAGTCTTGTTCTATCTTTCCAATAATGAACCCAAGATTGAACTGCCCAATGACCTAAATCATGAACAGATATTGAAAATGTACAAAGATCCATTAAATAACTTAACTATCTAAAGTATGATAGTATATAATTAATGTTCAGAAAGGTAATCTTAGATCACATATTAAAATGACAAAGCTAAAGTACCTGAAATAACTAAAGAACAAGATAAACATAGTATATGTGTGACAGGTTAAGGAAGATTTGATGATATTAAATACAAAGTCCAATGCTTTATCAACAATGAAATCCAAGTTTTATATACTTGGGTTATAATATTCACAATAACAACTTATGGAATCAACTTGTGATCAATTCAAGGGCATATTGGGTACCAGACTAGTAAGTAGTAACAGTCCCATCTTGGGCCAATATCTACAGTTGTTTCAGGTACCTGACCTGTTTCAGTGATCTGGTCAGACCGGAATATCAATCAGTAACCATGTACCACATTTCAGCACACTGGTATGTATTGACATTTCAGAGAGGAAGAAAAGGAAAGAGAAGAGGAAAGGCGGGTGGAGAAAGAGGAGGAAGAACAGAAAGTAGTGGAGGAGAAAGAAGAATAAGAAGGAAGAAGAGGAGAAGAGGAGAGAGTGTACCTAGGAAGAAGAAGGAACACGGCAATAGCAGCGTTGGTAGCGGCATTGCAAAGCGGCAACATTGGCAGCAACGGCGGCGACAACAGAGAAGAGGGCTTGTGAAAATTTCTATTTTAGGTTTTTTTAATGCTAAGTTGGATGGGTCCCATTGCTATTTTAGGTTTCTTATTTTTCATGAGTTGGACCGGACCACTCCAAATGAGGTTGGTCCGCGTATTGGTCCACATCCAGACCAATACGTATCACCCATTTCATACCATTTCGGGCGGTACGATAATCCTTGATCTACACCATACTATGCTAATACTATATCATACCAAGTGTTTCTGTGCTCAGTTGGATTGTTGGTCCAAGTGTGCTGGATGCGATGCCTGGACCAATAAAAAAAATACTCATTTTCGATTTTCTTTGGTTTCTGATGGTTTTGATTTTTGAATATAATGTATTGTCTACAGTATCTATCGTGGCCATATCTAATGACATATCTAGGGCCACATAAATAATGATCATATATATCTAGGACTATATTAATGATCATGACCATAAGGATTATATAACAAATTGGTACAAAATAATTAATAAATCAGTCAGACAACTGCAATCCATAATAACTTAATGAAATACAATACACGATGGCTTAATGATTCAAAGACAAAACATCAAGTCTCAAAAGAAATACAAAGCATCATATAAACCTAAAATTATGTTTTGTGACATTAGGGATTAAGGAGTCTACCAAAGATATTCAGATTGGTTTGTGAACGGCTCGAACTCGAGCTCCTGTTTGGAATCTGCTTGTTCAGATAATGTTGGATGAAGCTCAACAGGAATTTAGTTGTTAACCCAAACAAGTCAAGCTAAAATATGACTTCGTTCATTATGTTTGGATAGATAAGGGCTTAAGTAAAAGGAGTAATATAATTATATTGTATATTATCAATTAGGTAGAGTTCCAATGAATTTTCTCCTACTAGTCATTAGATTTTGAAATACTAGATTTGATCGTAAGCTATATAATTAGTTGTCATGTAAAAACCTTTTACCATATATTCTCCCCCATATCTCCTCTTCAAAAATATAAAAGCCCTTACCATCCCTTGATGTGTCATTTTAGCTCTACCCACCAAATTCTTCCATCACCATCCTCTGGCCCTCTTTTGTCCCTCTCTTTCTCTGGTCTAAATAGGGCTGTCAAACACAGTAGTGCTAGCGACCAACTTGAGCTCATGTTCAGTTTGAACCAGAATTGTTCAAAAAGCACACACTATCAAGCTCAAGCCAATTACAAACAACCATAAGTTTGTTTAAACATCAAACACAAACAAGAGAGCCATTTCTTCATGTTCAGCTCATTTACACATCAATATTGATGTTGTAATTTCATCTAATATATTCGGTCATATGATGTTTGAAGATCTCATGGTACAGGTGAAATAGATGAGAGCACTAGATCAGATTATGCATATCAATCTCTAACTAATTATAAATATGGATGAACAAAGAAGTCCTGTCCAAGCTTTGGGCTGGACGTGGCACTAGCTAAGCCCAAACATGGCAGACCTATATGCAATCGTACTGGTTGATAATGACTTGCAGCAAAACCACAAGTTAGTAAAATTGAGGTAATCACCTCAAGCGGTAGCAGTGACAATGAGCACAATGAATTAAGTCCACTGATAGATAAACCGAAATTTAAGCATTGAAATAAAATATACTGGATTATCCAGAATCAACATAAATCACAAGGGATGTCTACATGACATAGGACAACTTATACGGGTACTAGATTCGAGCCCAAGGGAAATAAGGATCAAAAGGGAATAAGGAAATATACTCGGTCTAAGCATACTTAATTTGTAGAAAAACAATTTCAATGGTGAAAGTACAAGTTCACACTATGCCAAACTTGAGGATTGAGTTAGTTATGTAGCACAACTTCACAATGGAGGGAAAGAATTTTTAATTTATTTGATAAGAGAGAGAGAGAGAGAGAGAGAGAGAGAGAGAGAGAAACAATAGTCGGAAAAAAGGCAACTACCAGACTCATTCAAGGATGACCTCTGAAGGTTCACACCTCCGCACGTTTCACCTATAGACATGAAATCATAACATCGAGAAAAGAACATGGCATCACATTACTCACATATAATATAGGAAAAACACTATCCTTTCATTTCTTGATTATTTGATTTGAATCTTAGTTACAATCACCTACTATTATGCCAAAAAAATCAAGAAAAGAACATTGCATCATTCTAGCCAAAAAAGTCATTTGACAGTTGTAAATGTTTGTAGCTGCTCCTATTATATCATACTGAGCAAGCATTATGCACGTGTTTTGATGGTGTATGAAACTGTAATGCTTCTGTATGCCATTGGACCATATTTCCAAAATTCCAAAAAACTCAGTTAAAATGGTTAGAACAACAATCCATGCCTCTCAACCAAAATTCACATCAAAGGTCACAAAGACATTTTTCCAAATCCCAACCAAAACTTGATTGGCATGTCTAAGTAATTGAGTAAGCATCCATTACATAGGCACACAATTAGCATTGGTTGACTTGGTGGAATACCAACATGAGCTCATAATGAATGTTCAAAGTAATTGGAAATGAACTACATCTGATTACCTGCATTTGCCCAAAATATTCTTTTTTGAACAATCTATTCAACTCGCTAGTAGCTGCAGCCAAAGATTCTGCTTTTCCCTCATTGTTTTCTGGTTGAGAATTTTCAAGTGTTGCAGCAGTATAGCAGCTGAGATAGGCAAATCCAACATGGATATTATGTCTTGTTAAGGAATGAAAGTAAAATTAATTTGTCAAAAGTGATATAGTCAAAACCTTCCCATCTTTGTTCTGTGACTTCTGTCATCGGACTGTTTGCTAGAATGCAATTTCATAAATTTCAACTGTGTCTTCCTTCTAAGATCATCCATCCTGAATTGCAAAACAGTGTAACCTTTTGAAGTAGAACAAGGTTTTATAGTATCATATTTTTCATCATGTGATTCAGATGATGGTGGTAAGCTTGATATATTTTCTGACTTCACTTTTAAATCTTCATCAGAACATACTGTAGCATCAGCAGGTGATATAGGCACATCCTGCATTTCTGAATCTGACTGCAAGAACAAATTTGTTATACAACTTATGATAAGCAGCATCACCAACTTGACAGAAGACAAATTTAGAAGATATAACTAACAGAGGAGCAAGAACATAAAGATTAAAAGAATATTCTGTCCTCTAGATTCTAGAGGAAACAAATAAAGCGCAATCAAATCAAATAAAGGTACTTATGAATTAAAAAAACTAATCAAAGGTAGACTACACTTGTTAGAGCAAAGTCATCTCTGGTTCAGAACTCACTTGTTGCCAAGGTTTGCAATACCTCAAGATACAGTTCCAATCGGTCCAACAGGTTATCAATATACAGATTACGGACCAAGGCAAACCAGGTTGTACGCCAATACCAGACCCGTACCAGATGGTATAAGACATGTACCACCCTCGAATACCCGGTACAAGGTCAGTAGCACCCTGGTATATGGCGATATAGGCCGTGTACGACAATTTTTTTATTTTTCAGTTGTTTTAAGTTTTTTCAAAACTTAATACATGCTGGTGTGCCAATTGTCATCGATAAAGACAAAAGTACGGTACCAGTCTGACCCTGAACAGTATAGTACTGATACACGAAATTGCAAACCTTCCTTCATGCAATAAATCAGTTTAATGATTTGGCACAACAATCAGCAATCCATCTATCAATACATTCCATAATGAATAGGATATTGGGTTCAATTAATCTGGCAATGACTCAATCCAAAACTGTATAACATTTATGTACATATACATTAAAAATAAAATATATATACCAAGGAAGAGGAATAAACTCTAGCCACTATCACCCCCTTGTCAGTACTTCTCATGTGCCTAGTCCATCTTCAGATCAGCGCCACTATTCTCTTCCAAAATTTCGCTAGCTCCACCATCTCCACTGACAAGCTATCATTGTTAGCCCTTCTCATTATCATTCATGTTATCATTCTCCTAAACTTAGTCTTCTCTCTCCATCTCTCCCTCTCTCTTCTCTTTTCTCATGGTAGCAGGTTGGAGGTCCACAGAATGGAGCACCTCATCCCTCCAGCTTTCCCACCATAGGTGCACCAACTAAAGTCCCATCATGATACCATTGGTAGAACCACAAACACTACCCTCAACTCCAGCACTCCCACCCACTAAAATGCCTGAATCCCTGCCTTCATGACTCCATGCTACCATAGACCTGAACCAGAAACTTCACACAGCTATCAAGTGAGACACTAGATCCATATATGCAATCCCTTTGGTTTAGGTTTTCTCTTAAGATGACCATTTTCATTTTATGATTGTTTTGTAAAATCCTTAACTACCATCAGTTGGTGTTGCCATTAGAAGTGACACACTTTCTCTTCCTCTCCCTCTTCCATTGATAGATTGGATCAGAGATATAGATATTCTCCAAAAAGGATATATATTAGCTACCAACCAATATGAAGAACCAGATCGTAAATCGACAGAACTCGATCAAATTTTGATTAGCCTAGTGTCAGTTCTAATTTAAAGGCCTCAGACAAAGAAGCCCTTCATCTAGTGGTTTCCTTTTAAGATGGGCAAAGGTGATGATGTCAATCTCAATGTAGGATAGGCACAAGAAAGGGAGGGCCATCGATGAAACTTTAATATGATCAGCCATCTTACTTCACTATGTCAATTTATGCTCTTGTACCGAAAAGCTTATAGTTAGATAAATTGCTACTTGCAGTCTTCAGCGCTATGTAGCATTGAGTAATCCAGGCATAAATGATATACAAAAAACAGCATAAGAGTAAAACTGACATCTCTCTGATCGTTATGATCCTTTATCTTAATTGTGCATGATAACTCTTGACTGAGTGACAATCACAATATTTGGTGATAAGGTATTGACATTAATATGAATTTCTCTTTTTTCTGCTGTGGTAAGCTATCTATGAGCTGTCCAGCCACCATTCATGTGCTCAGCATGACTAATGCTCTTCTGCATATCAAAGAGTTGGTATCAGACTCCACTTCTATTAATGCTCTACATGTAGAAGTGCCAATCACAAAGGCATTCATTGATATCAAACTCCACACCTTATTTAAATTAAAGCACCATAAATTAAACAAAGAATCACTAGTCTGATATCAATTGTGCTTCCGTAAATATGTTAACCACATAAATTTACTCCTGATGGTAATTTATACAATCACAACTTAGCGGGAATACTAAAATTAAGAGGTAGAAGCAAATTGCTCGTCTATTGTTTTGAGTATCGAAGCAAGTCTTGATGGAGAAGATTAGAATGTGAAGAATTATGCACAATACTTTGCTAATAGTTTAAGAACTTCAGAAAATTTTAGCATACCTCATGAGATCCTCTATCATGAAAATCACGTTCGCCGGAAAAGGAGATTTCCTCTTTATTAGAGACATCAGGTGGTACTTGGCATTCTAGCAACTCTATTGTATTGGCTCCAGGTGAATCATCTTCAGGAACATACTGATGGGATTCTGAGACTGAAGTCCGCATAGCTGAACTGGTTTTCCTGACTTGACAGGAAGGTGTTTCATGTCTCAACACAGGTACTTCAGACAATACTTTGCAACAATTCTCATGTTTCCTCTTGTTTGGAGAAACAAAATTTGTAAGAGAAGACTGAACAAGATTTGAACGAGTAGAATTATTATTCCTTTCTAGTCTAAAATGATTTATTGCCATCTCATCGATCTTTGGCTCGTGAAAGTCACTTGAGTGCTGAAATTGATGGGCATGCGCAGAAGGACTTCCAGAATCCTTCATTTCACATAAACTAGTATTCACTTTTTCTGGCATAGAGTTTTTTTCATTAAGGAGAATTCCTTTTTCCTCATCTAACTCTTTAACTTGCAGGATCTTTGGAGAATTGTCTTTAAAAAATACTTGACTGCACACACCATCTTCAGGAGATAATTCCTTGGATGCTGATAAAGGATTTTTGTCCTCTGAAGCAACCACTTGCGATGTATGTGCTTCTTTCTCAGGCTTTTCAATCATATTAACAGTATAACTGCAGTGATGAGGACAGTATATCTTCTCAACCTCTGCCCTCAGGGAGAGCATAAGGCCATCCTCATCAGAAAAGAAAATTTTCCGCTTATCAGGAGTAACATTGACATCATACGATGTGGTTGGTATGATAAAGTTCAAGATTGCGATGGGAAACTGTTTGGAATTTGAATATCTATACAATTCATTTACAAGTTTACCAACCTTTGGCATATCTACAGGTCTGCCATTTACATAAAAATATTGCCTATCTCCTAAATTACGACCACTACCATATCGAGACTTAGAAAGAAAGCCTTCAACTTTGCAACCCTCTGATACACATAAATTCAGTGGCTCTAAGCACTGCAAGGTACTTAGACCAAATACAGTTATGATATTATCTTTCAATGAACTGCTTCCTTGAGTTTTCAGTACCATGGACTTCGAATTTTTTCCAGTTGTATTTGTGCAAAGCAATCGAACACCCTTAGCGATTAGGGCATATGCCTGTGATAAGAGAAAGGCAATTTATCATCATTATCATTTAAAACATTAAAAGGAGGAAACTGATTGAATGCTGAAAGCATCAGCAATCAGAATTATCAAATACCATATAGGACACTTTAATGGGAACTAATCAAATGCTAAAAAAAAGAAATGACTGCACCATTAAGGAGAGGAATAAAATTTATGTTATGTGAGAAAACCATGAAGATCCTTGGACCTTAACTTCACATACAAAATTTTCTTGTGAATATGCAGGATCATGTTTTGATACTTCAGATGAAGTGAAAAATTAAAAAACTATCTGCCAAATGAAAATAGACATAGAAAGGCCATCTCACATTCAATAAAGAAACAAGCTTTCCGTATTCTCGTCGTATATTCCTGCTGAATTCCTTACTTCGCACTGGCAAAGTGGAGAATAACTTCTCAACGGTCACAGTGGTTCCAACCTGTCGTGCAATCTTCTTTTCAGCTGTCACTAAACCATAATGATCAAAGATTAAATGTGTACCAAGTGGTTCATTTTTTGTTCTTGTTTCAATAATCAAATTCCCCAAGGTACAAAGGGAGCTCAGTGCTTCCCCTCTAAAGCCAAAAGTTCTCAGGGAGTGAAGATCAGAAAATTCTGATATCTTAGATGTATGATGCTTAAGGGCAAGGGCCTGCAGAAATTAAAGAAACTGTCATTTCTTAGCAAAAAGTACAAAACAAAAAAGTAAAAGATATATCCTTCCATCCACATGCCCCAAACCATGATGATAATCACTATTGGGAATGCAACAAAAACTAATGTGTTATTTCTAATGGATAGAACAGAGTGAAATATAATATTAAAGAACACTAAAGGAAAAAAAGAAGAAAGAAACTTAATTGGGCTGTTATAAAAATAATAACAACTTTTAACAGCACCTAACATGGTCATTATTTCAATGTCAAAGAACATAAGCTGCAAGAGGGAAATTGAGCAGAAGTCGAATGGTGAATAGATAAAAAGGCTCACAGCCATCATAAAATATGAAAAAGCAACTCCTAATTGCCTTTAGGAGTACTTTCCTCTCATTGTTCCACCAGGAAATACTGATAGTTACAGTATCTAGTTATTCAAATATGTGCTCCAGTTTTCGCCTGGCTGATTAGTAGTTCTTGTATCAAATTAATAAAAATCTAAAGCAAATTTTAGCTTTCATCTGGAGACTAACACTGTAAACCTCTCTCACCATAAAAGATTTGACATGTGAAAACCTCAGGCAGTGAAGTCTTTTCTTCTGTATGAGGAAGAAGGACCAATTT
Organism: Musa acuminata AAA Group; assembly: GCF_036884655.1. Classification (NCBI taxonomy): domain Eukaryota; kingdom Viridiplantae; phylum Streptophyta; class Magnoliopsida; order Zingiberales; family Musaceae; genus Musa; species Musa acuminata. The sequence continues at coordinate 17,130,585 of NC_088343.1, read as the reverse complement.
ATAAATAAAGAATGTACCATGATCATCCAGCAAATTTTAGTAGGCTCTTTATTGGACAAATGTACAATTTAGAATCATGATCTCAGCTGTGTGTGAGCTCCATCTAGCTATACTTTGACTAAACCATGTTGTTAATAAAGGTCTTGTTTGTTACAATAAAGGTCCTTATCCTATGTGATAGAGCCCTGTACACCTTCTCACACAGCTAAAAATCCAAGCTGCTGACTATATAGTATATACACAAACACATACACCCAAAAAGAAATATCCTGATATAGCAAGCAAGTTGATCAACGTTTCAGTTGACCTATAACAATTGTCACTACATGTACACGACTAGCAATGTAAAACTACAATGACGTAAGTATGAACAGGAAAAGAAATAAGTTCATGAAGAAACCAAAAGATTATAGTCTGTTAACATACATTATGATTTATGCATCAGAAATCATTTGATAAATTCAGATGTCACCAAGTACCTGAAAATTTTGAGGGGAGATACCACAACCATTGTCGATAACTTTGAAGTACTCCTCGCCATATTCCTTCAGATTTATCTCAATACTGCTTGCACAAGCATCTAAGCTATTCTCGACCAACTCCTTAACAGCAGACGAGAGGTCCAAGATCACTTGCCCCGAACAAATTCTATGAACCACCGCCTTATTAATCGGCTTAATGACTTGTGAATCACCCTCCCCTTCCATACCAACAAGCTCAAACGATCACCTACAGCACACCCACGTATAAAAACTCATGGCCACCTAAATTTCTCGCTGCCATTAGTCGGCAATGGTGTGCAAAGCAGATTTAACGAGAATCAGAGGATCAGAGAGATGCCACGATGCGACGAGATGAGGATCGTGGGAATGGTTCGAGGAAGAGAGCAGAAAGGAGTGCCGCGGTGGTTGATCGATCCCGTCTCAGGCAGGAACGCGAAGAGAGGACCGGGAAAGCGAGGATTAGAGAACGGATTTGGGAGCAGCGCAAACAAAGAATCGACGAGGGTGAAAAGAACCCTGAACCCTGAACCCTGACCGTTTGGCAGTAGAAGGGCAAGCGGCTTCGTCCCTGTTTAGGCCAATGAAAACGGGTCGGATAAGATTAACGGGTCAACCTGGTTTCCGGTTCAAGAACAGGCCAACCCGGACCCGTAAAGACACAAATCTGGGCTTTTGGTTTTCCGATCGACGAGTCGGGTCCGATTCGGAACAGCTTTAAGGTGTTCCGATTCGGAACACAATCGGGACACCTTAATCCGAGTCAGCCCCACTCGGATCTGAGCTAATAATTAGATTTTTTTTTAATTGACTTATAGGTATATTTTTAATAATTAATTACGACAGTATAACACCATTTAAAGACACGGCAATGGTTGTAGGAAGCCAAAGCACTTCACATTGGAGTCAGTCCGATCTAACAGTAAACGATAGTTATCAAATTAGAATCGGAAAGTGACTCAATCTAGTCTTAGGTCACATATAATGACTAGTCAAATCAACCGGTCAATTAATCCAACCATATATTTAACTAAAAAATATTTTAAAATATATAAATAATTATAATTTATATGCAGTAAAAAATATATAAAATACCAAAATTAACAAAAACATATAAAATACCAAAATTAACAAAAAAAAAATTTGAACAATCTAAGACAAACGAAAACAAAACTCTAATTATATAGAATATGATAAAAATAGTAACACCAGCCATCCTTATATATACAAACTTTTAGAAACATTAAACAACACGTGTTAATTCCATCCATCCATAGAATAAATTATTCAATTATATAAACAAAATCTTATCCCATATAAATATGACTTATAATGTTGACAGACAACGTCGTTAACATCTTAGTCAGTCTAACGTAGTTCAAAAACTTATACATAGGGTTGTTCAAAGTCCATCCAAGATAGAAACATCAAGTTCTCAAGGTGTCACTTATACTAAAACTAAGGTGGAGAGAGATTTTCCAACCCAATCCCTATAACATCTAAGTTAATAATTCGATGTGTACGAGTATACTTGCAAGTATTGAAAAAAAAAAAGGTCTATCCTGTTTTCTCCACCTAATGATGGGCTTTTTATACTTGGTCCTAAAAGGATGCAAAATATTTCGTGCGATATTTTACGAGGAGACAACATCTAACTACCTTCAATCGCCTCCCCTTATCCTCTTATCCATATGGGTGATAAGAGATGAATAGCTTATAACCACTTACCTTGGACTCTTATCCATGTAGGGAAGCAAGTGGAAAGTATCCTTCATCTCCTCTCTCTACTTTGGACACCATGTGATGGTTATGTGTCAGATGACGATTGGCATAGACAAGGAGAATCCTTATGGTTTCAAGTCTAGCCACAAGAGTGAAGGTTTTTTCATAATCGATACATTCTTCTTGGTTGAAACCTTTAGTCACAAATCTAGTCTTATTTCTAACTATGATATCAAGTTTATCTTACTTATTTCTAAAGATTCATTTAGTATCAATTACTAAATGGTCACTAAGTCTAGAAATAAGCTTCCCCACCTCATTTATCTCAAATCGATTTAACTCCTCTTTCATTTTAATAACCCATAAATCATCTTTTGAAACTTTGTCAATACATTTTTGGTTTAATTTGAGACAAGAAGGCTGCATTCGCATATAAATTAAAAAAAAAAAGAATGAGTTTGAATACCTTTTGATATATTATCAATGATTAACTCCTTAGGATAAGCAATTACATACTTTCAGGTAAGGATTCTTTGGAAGAAATACATTTAAGTTGCTTAGGAGAGAAGAGTTACTATTCAAATTTAAAGTATCAAAATCAAAATCATTTTTCTTAAATTCAGAAAGCTCATTAAAAACAATATGAATGTATTCCTATATAACTAAGGTTCTTTTATTAACGACACGAAAGGATTTGGAAATAGAGGAATAACCAAGAAAAATATCTTCATCGAATTTTGCATCAAATTTTCCTAAAGCATCTTTTTCGTCTATAATAAAATATTTATAACCAAAAACTTTAAAATATAAAATATTGGGTCTTTTATTGTTTCATAATTCATAAGGAGTTTTAAAAAATAATGGTCTTACGAGAACCCTATTCATGACATAACATGCCATATTAACGATCTCGGTTTAAAAATATTTGGGTAGGTTATGTTCATTTAATATTGTTATCTCTTGTAAGCTCCTATTTTTTCTCTTAACTATTTCATTTTATTGTAGATTTCTTAGAGTAGAGAAATTATTGTTCTACCCATTTGACTAATAAAAAATTTAAAAATCACGGTTTTGAATCTCACCATCGTGATCACTACGAATAGACGAAATCATAAAACTATTTTTATTTTAAACAAGTTTATAAAATTTTGAAAAATATTTAAAGTAATCACTTTTGTATGCCAAGAAATATGTCAAATTATATCTGCCATAATCATCAACTATTACAAAAGTGTATTTACTATCTCTTGTTGTATCAATTGGTCCAAATAAATCTATATGGATCAATTATAATGGTCTATATGTGCTTATTTGATTCTTTGATTTGAAACTATTTATTTATTTTCCTAGTTGGCATGCATCACAAACTTTGTCTTTGACAAACTTGATGCTAGGCATTCCTCTTACAAGTACTCGAGTTAAAATTTAAGAGATTAGTTTCATGTTAGTATGGCTTAATCTCCTATGTCAAAACCATACATCATCGTTTAAAGCCAGAAAACATATTTCATCATAAAAATCATCAATATTAATAATATACATATTATTATGTTTTAAAGCAATCATAGATCTATTTTTGTATGGTATTTCAATTGTACAAGCATTAGATTCAAATTTGATGATATATTCTTTATCACATAATTGACTAATGCTTAATAGATTATGTTTTAAACTATCTATTAATGACACATCTTCAATAAAGAAATTTGACTTATTACCTATGGTTCCTTTGTCAATAATTTTTCCTTTGTTGTTGTTTCGAAGGTGTCATATTCTTCGTCTTGGCTAGTGAGCTTAGAGAAGTTTATTGGATCTCTAGTCATGTGCCTTGAGTATCCACTATTAAGATACCATCTTTTGCTCCTAGCTTTTGATTGTAAACATATCTATAAGAAAGGAGATTTTCTTTTATATATCCATTTAACTTTGGATCCCTCGTTAATAGATCTATCTATTTTAATTATTGACGTTGAGTTATTTAAAATTCCTTTAGGAACCCAAACTAATTTATGTGAACTATACTTTTTAAAAAACATCTATAAGCATAATGTCCATACTTTCCACAAAAAATATATTTTTTTCTATGTAAGACATGTAATGTAGATCCTTTAACAAAGATAGTTTTTGTTAAGTGTTACTCACAAAGCTAATTTCTTCCTTTCTATGAATATGACCTTTATTAGCAAGGATCATGTTTAGAGATTTATTACATATTTTAAATTTTTTTAATATTTCTTATAGTAAAATATATTATTTCTTAAGTGAATATATATCTTCACACTTAGTGCAAGGAGGTAACATATTATCATCATACTCATTTTTTAATTTATCAAATTCACTAACAAGAGAAATATGCTCCTTTTTAATAATTTATACTTTTTATTAATTAATTTAAAATCATCAAATAAATCATTAAAGGCATTGAATAATTCTTCGTTGAGGCCGGGAGTGAAAAAAATTTGGGCAAATCTTGAGTGATTGATATGTTTTTGTTATATACTAGGTATACAAACTATAATACCAAATGTCACAACCCGAGTTTGATGGGCTAATTGGCTAATAATTTTATTTGGTTCAAGCCACTGACTAAAATGTTTAAGTTGGAGTTATCGTAGTACACTCATTAGACCCTTATAAGCCAATCTTAATCTTTGCTCACTTCCGATATGAGACTAATTGGAGGTGTTACAATCGAAGCCGATGGTGGTAGAGCTAGTAATTGTGGCTAAACCGGTGGTATTGCCTATTATGTTAATTGGGACAAAAGCAGAGCAATGACCTGTATCGTGCCCGTTAGCTTCTGCACTTATTGCGTGAGGTTCAAGAATACATCGGTGGGGATGAAAAGGTGGCTTAGGGTTAGCCCGAGGGGTGAAAAGCTCAAGTCATTAAATAGACACCAGTATCTCATTGACATTTGCATCGAGGTAGATGCATCCATACACGAAAATGGTAATTGCTATCGCCCTTGAGTGAAAAGTGTTTTGGGGTGGGGCAAAGTCTTCTCGCTCGAACATTTATTTAAAGGGTTAATGAGTAGACGCTCCTATAACATCAGACCCTCCTTTTAGTACCAAAAATATTGAGAAAATTTTTGTTGACATCTTGGTCAATCCAATATGGTCTGGACCTATATACGCAAGGTCGTCCGAGATCCTTCCAAGGTAGAAACACTAAGCTCCCGAGATACCACCTGCACTAAGAATAAGGCTAGGAGAGGTTTCCCGATCCGATCCCTCCAACGCCCAAATTAGTAACCTGAGATGTATAAGTGTGGATGCAAGTAGTAAAAAAAAAGATTCGTCCTCTTTTCCTTATCTGAAGATAAACTTTTGTACCTGGTCCTAAAAGGTGCAGAATATTTCATAGGATATTATATAGGGCGATAATCTCTAACCACCCACAATAGTTTTCTCTTGATCTCTTATCCACATAGGTGATATGGGAAGAATATTCCATAATCATTCATCTTGAATTATTATCCAAGTGGGTATGCAGATGGTTACATGTCATATGACAATTAACTGACTGTATATCTTCATAAATTAAAATAGATATCTTTTAGTCATCAAAATACATTGCCCATAAAATATTTGTCATTATTATGTAGTAACTAAATATAAAAAAAGATTTATTTTCACTAATATTCAAATCAAATTTATAATTATGCAATTTAATGTTTTGAACCGCTGAAATGAATGAAAGATGCAATTATAATGAAAATTAAATGAAACTTATATTAATAAAATGAAGTACAACAATAAAGGACATAAATTTTTTTTTTTCTAAGAACAAAATGTTAAAGGTGAAATTTGATCTCTGAGACTTTACAATAATTTGATAAAACTTTTAATAACTATGTTAGCTAGCATTTTCAAACAATATATCTCATTGTCAATCAGTAATATATACAACCAAAAAATGACAAACAATAAAATTATATATACAGAGAGATGGTCGGAAGGTGAGGAGAAAAAGAGAAACAAAGAAAGTGAAGGGGAGAGGGGACAAGACGAAGAGAGGATGACAGAAAGAGAAAAGTGATCAAATGATAATTATCTTTTTTTTTCTTCTTTATAATCTCAATCCAATTCAAAGTCGACACAAAAGATTTAAGTTAAGATTACCTAAGAAATACATGAGTTAAGAGGAATACCATATAAATTAAATAATATAAAAGATTTACGTTAAGATTAGTTAAGTAATATTAGCTATATTTAAAAAATGATTTATTTAATTCGACTGATCCATATGGGTTATTCAAAGATTGGTTGAGTGAATCGATTCATTTTGATTTTTTATTCATATAATCGATCTACCAAGTGAATCGTTTTCGATTAGAAAACATTTATTTTTTTCATACATTATTATGAAAATTGGGAGCACTACCCAAGTAAGACTTTCCCATATTCCTGGTTTTCTGGACAATTACCTAAGTCCAATTGTAAAGTCTCGAAAAAAGAAAGCCCAACAATTTTACACTCAAAAAAATAAAATTGAACTATTTAATTTTTTGAAAAATATATTTCATTCTAAAGTTTTGTCCTACTGAAAATAAAAATTCGGGTACAGCTAAGTCTTATTCTGAGGTAATTATTTTTTATTTTTTATAACAAAAACAAAATCAACAACTAGTTTGTAACACGGCAGAACAAAAGCATCTCATCATCGTACGAAAAGAGCAAAATCAAAGTAAATATCGATCTCAATATGGAGTCCGTAAAATATATAGTCAGATCAAAATATGGATACCTTATGCCACTCAAGTATCTTTAGCACCCATGTTTGTCCAAAATTTACACAAAAGCTACCTGCATACTATCCAAACTTACTCGTCCCAATTTGATATTCGATCATTCATATCCAAATCAAATAAACTAAATCTATAGACATAAGGTTATAATACACTGAAAACAACGGAAAAATATACATTTTCATCTTATACAACCACAGTTCCCTCTTTTTTTTTTTTAAATAAAATAATAGATTAATAGTTGATAATAAATTACTTTATTAATACACTCTAAAGTAAACTACTGTAAAGTATCTAATTTTCCATCTATATCCATCCAAAAATATGATTAATGAATATGTAAAACTAACAATTTAAACAGTGATTTCTCGGTAATGTTTCTGACTCATTTACTAAAAATTAAGGATTCCAAATCACATTGGTTTCCGATGACATCAAAAATTAAAGATTCAAAATCTTTTCTGATATATATTTTTAAAATATAATAATATCAAAAAAATCTTATATTAATTTAGTTTATTGAAAGGAGGAAAATAGAAAAAGTAAAAAAGGTAATATGTATTTATACATGTATATACATATTAAAATGTATATATAGTATAAAAATATATTTTTAATTAATTGTATTAATATAAAGTCTTAAGCCCGGACGAGGACGGAACGGAGACGGCAAAAAAGAGGTGGTCTTTTTGTTCCGCTACATCACCTGGCGGACGAAACCAGATGATGTGGTTCTGCCAAAACCCTAACCGCCGCATCAACTGGTGGTTGTTAGTTTGCCATCCCATCACTAATCCTGCCTTATCTTCCTCGCACTTTTGAGAGCCATCGCTTTTGTGTGGCTCTCCCACCCTCCCATCCCCGTCTATGTTTCTCATCCACCATTCCTCCCCCTTCCCCACAATCAACAGAGATCCTCACACTACGTAGTCTCCAAGGAGATAGCTCTAAAAGATCCCACCTTTCCACCATTTCGAACGCCCTTTCTTTCTATCTTTTGCTGTTTGGCCATGTGCCATTGCCTATAGGAAGCCAACATCTTCGCCCTGCCGATGGACTCCGCGGCCGACCCTGTCTCCCTTTCCGCGGCAAGGGGCCCTAAGTTCCTGCCTATTTCTCCTCCGGGTTCGCTTCTCATCCGCGCCCCACTTACCTCCGAGGAGAACGACTCGCCCCTGGCCTCCGATACCAGCGAGGAGGAGCAAGAGGGGTTTGAGACCGCCTCCGACCTCGAGGAGGAGAGCATCAACTCGGCCCTTGCCACGGCCGCGCTACTTACACCTAAAGGGGACGGCTTGTCGAGGAGCACCTCGATGCCGATAAAAGCTCGGGTCACTCGGGACGATGACCCCGATGTCGTAGCCCTTGTGGACGAGCTGGAAGATGAGGATGACGACGAGGATGACTTCTACGGCATCGCCAAGGTTGCAGTGTCCAGTCAAGTTCCGACCTTGGTGGATAAAGGTGAGGACTTGATGGGCGAACAGAGAGCTGGGACCTCGTTGGAGACTCATGTTTCTCAGACCACAGAAGGTGATTTCCTACCTGATAGCTTGGAAATAGTGTCCGATGAGAACCCTAAGACGGAGGATAGTTCAAAAAATGGTAATTTGGCGGCTGAGGAGCAAAAAACTGTGGAGAATCCCATCCCACAAAGCACCGAAGAAAACCCAATAGAGGATGAGGATGCTGTCGATGGAACGTTGGACAAATATGGAGAGCATACAGTTTCTGATCCTCAAGAGAAGAAAGATGGGAGCTTGGTCGAAGAACTGGGAGAAACTGCCAGCCCTGATATTGGAGCTATAGCTGAGTTGAAGAGAGTGGAGGATGAGTCTGAGGCCGCTGACGTAGAAGAAGAGGGAGAAACCAACAAGTCTTGTACAAAGGAAGGTGGCTTGAACATTGAAGAAGCCAAATCTGACACCACAGACGAGTTAAAAATGGGCACTGATGGGAGTGGTGATTCCAGTCAAAATATCAATCAATCGAGTGTTCCTAATGCTCATACACCAGAAGAGAAGTCTGTTGGGAGTTATTCTGCCGAGGACATTCAGATGTCTGAAGGTTCCTGGGAGAAACTTGATCAATTGAATGACAATATTGGCCATGCTAAAAGATGTGTCTCACTGACTGGAGGTTCTGAAGTAGTTGATGATAAGGCAGCTGAGGATTCTGCTGACGGTGTTGATTCTGCAAATGCGAATGTAATCCTGTCACCTATTCATGAGCTAGGGGATGAGAAACCAAAGGTTGAACTAAATCAATCCGCAAATGATTCTGAGGTAAATAATAATGAAACTGTGCCTGAGTTGCTGTCAGATGGTGATAATTCAATATCAGTTCAATATAAGCAATCTCCATTTATCATTGAGGAGAAATCTAAGGGCAACAAGAACAAAGGAGATACATTTGAGACTTCTGGTGTGACTGAAGACAACAATGATCAACAATTGAATTCAGTTTCGGAACCAGAACTGACTGAGGGTGGTGATTTTGCTGATCATGAACAAAACCTTTGTCAGGAGAAAGCAAAGGAGGATGAAGAAAACTTGGGTTCCGATGAACCTTCTAAGGTGGCTATGGTGGCAAGCTTGGAGGGTGCCAAAGAGATGAGAAAGGAATTGGATGAAGACTCTTCCACTACTGGCCTCCATTCAGTTTTACATAGCTCAAAGGATATAGATGACCAGATTATCTTGGATTCAGATGAAGAGGTGTTGACTTACAAGGATGATGAAGGGAATGAAATGATCGATTCTGATGCATTGGTTGCACTGCTGAAAGCGGCAAGTAGTTCTACTGCTGATGGAGGTCCCAAAGTCACTTCTCAAGATGCTAACAGAATCTTCTCGGTTGACCGTCCAGCTGGTTTGGGGTCCTCAATCCCATCTCTGAAACCTGCACCTCCCCGTCATACCAACCCAAGCATTCTTAGCCCTTCCGAACTGACTGTAACAGCAGATCATGATGATCAGATAACCGAGGAACAAAAAAAGTTGCATGAGAAGGTTGAACTGATCAAAGTGAAGTTTCTACGCCTTGTTTATAGGTTGGGGCATTCACCTGAAGACACGGTGGCTGCCCAGGTGCTATATCGTCTGAGTCTTGCCGAAGGTATTCGTAGCAGACGGCAAATCAATCGGGCTTTCAGTCTTGAGAGTGCAAAGAAGAAGGCATTGCAGCTAGAACAGGATGATACTGAAGGTTTGAACTTCTGTTGTAACATTTTAGTCCTTGGGAAAAGTGGAGTGGGCAAGAGTGCAACTATAAATTCTATTTTTGGTGAGGAGAAGTCACAAACCAATGCATTCGAACCAGCAACAACTTCTATCAAAGAGATTGTTGGAACCGTAGGTGGGGTCAAGATCCGTGTCATAGATACGCCAGGTCTTAGAGCTTCAGGAATGGACCAAGCATCAAGCAGGAGAATCCTGACGTCTATAAAGAAGTACACAAGGAGATGCCCTCCGGACATTGTTTTGTATGTGGACCGCATGGACACACTGACCCGTGATCAGAATGATTTGCCTCTGCTAAGAACAATCACTAGCACTTTGGGTTCATCCATATGGTTCAATGCCATTGTTGCTCTCACACATGCTGCTTCTGCCCCTCCAGATGGACCTAGTGGTTCTCCCCTGAGCTATGAGGTGTTTGTGGCTCAAAGGTCTCACGCTGTTCAGCAGTCCATTAGGCTAGCAGCTGGAGACATGCGTCTGATGAATCCTGTGGCTCTTGTTGAGAACCATGCAACTTGTAGAAGGAACAGGGACGGCCAAAAAGTGCTGCCCAATGGCCAATCTTGGAGACCACAGATGCTTCTGCTTTGTTACTCCTCAAAGATATTGTCTGAAGCTAATTCTCTTCTAAAGCTTCAAGATCCTTCTCCTGGAAAGCTGTTTGGTGGTTTCCGTTTACGTGCTCCGCCACTTCCCTTCCTGCTTTCTTCGCTGATGCAGTCCAGGCCACACCCAAAACTTCCTGCCGACCAAGGTGGTGAGAACGAAGATTCTGATATGGACCTAGACGACTTATCAGATGCTGATCAAGGGGAAGAAGATGATGAATATGATCAGCTTCCACCATTTAAGCCCCTTAAGAAATCTCAGATTGCCAAGCTGACCAAGGAGCAAAGAAGAGCATATTTGGATGAGTATGATTACCGAGTTAAGCTTCTTCAGAAGAAACAGTGGAAGGAGGAGCTCAGAAGATTGAGACAAATGAAGAATCGACAGAAAGTTTCTCAGGATGATTTTGGGCATGCTGATACAGTTGAAGATTTTGATCAGGATAATGCCCCTGCAACTATACCGGTCCCTTTACCTGATATGGTCCTGCCACCTTCTTTCGACTGTGATGCTCCAACATATCGATACCGTTTTCTAGAGCCAACCTCACAGTTTCTTGCTAGGCCAGTACTGGATACGCATGGATGGGATCATGACTGTGGTTTTGATGGGGTAAGCCTTGAGGAAGGCCTCGCTGTTGCTGGCCGGTTTCCTGCTGTGTTATCTGCTCAAGTGACAAAGGACAAAAAGGAATTCAGCATTCATTTGGATTCCTCGATCTCGGCCAAGCATGGGGAAAATGGTTCCACTCTTTCTGGCTTTGATATCCAGGCAGTTGGAAAGCAATTTGCTTACACTCTGCGAGGTGAGACCAAGTTCAAGACGTCGAAGAAGAACAGGAGTACCGGAGGGATCTCCATAACTTTCTTGGGGGAAACCGTAGCCACTGGACTAAAGTTTGAAGACCAACTCTCTATTGGGAAGCAAGTGAACCTACTTGTAAGCACTGGTGCTGTTCGAGCACAGGGTGATACTGCACATGGAGCCAATCTGGAGGTACGCCTCCGTGATAAGGATTATCCCATCAGCCAAACCCTTTCAACCTTGGGTTTGTCTCTGATAAGGGCACATGGGAATTTGGCTGTGGGTGCAAATTTGCAGTCTCAATTCTCCATCAGCAGAAGTTCAAAAATGTCAGTTCGTGTGGGACTCAACAACAAGCAGACCGGGCAGATCACTGTCAGGACGAGCACATCAGAGCAACTTCAATTTGCATTAGTGGGAATCGTTCCCATTGCTATCTCTATATTCAGGAGCATGAGGTCTGGTGAGTCTTCAACTTATTAGTCAGATCAGGCATTTACCAGTGTTGATACTCCAACCAGTAACCATTTTGTTGGAACTTCTGCAGTTAATTTTTTTATTAACTGTTTCTTGGGTGTTGTTGTAGACCAAGTTGGAACAAGGGAGATGATAGTTGATTTTCATTAAGTTTCAATTCATATATAACCACTATATTTTTGTTTTCCTTAATGCAAGAGCTACTCATGCTTTTATCCTCTTTGGTTATGGGGATGTGGGCTGCATTAGCAGCATTTATGGCATTTTATCTATGAATAAGAACCTTTTGCTGTACTGATTAACCATTAAGTGCTTCGGATAATTAAGTCCATTATTTTGCATCCATGAGGAGGTAGTTGGTATCGGAATGTTTATTTTCAAATCATGTAATGATATTGGGTGGTTATGATGATCTTGATTTTGGTGTCATACTGATTACTAATGAGTAATCACCGTATGTGTCGTCTGTTGATGTTTGAGTTTATGTCGGGCGTCATCAGTTTTAGTTTGCTAATGTCCTTGCTCACATTTGGGATGATGATCCGGATCCAAACAGATATTTCTTCCTCGATTTTGGTCATACAAAAAAAAAAAAAGGATGTGCAATGTCTGTCGGTTTTTCCCATTTGCTTTAGTAGATTTGAGGCAGGTTGGATCAAAAACACTTGTAGCTTTTCTTGTTCATTGAATGTGCAACGCAGTAAAGGTTGTGTTTGGCTTCCTATGTTTGTGCAGCGTAGCGCTGCAAGTGGTTTGTAATGTTTCCAACGAGTCATCTTGTATACTGATTCTAGAGGAGGGGAGAGATTTATTTGGGACTTAAATATAATTATTATTTTCTAAGAGGGCATATTGGGAAAAAAAAGTATTTACTGCATTCTAATACGTTTGTTTTCCTACAACGTCGTCTCATTTCCCATCTTCAGGCTAAAATGAGATTTCATTTCAGGATGGATCCTAAGGGATCAGGATCAAGATTGTGCCGAGGATGATCAAATATAAATATCATGATTTCATATTAATTTTTTCATTCATTATTATAATTGCTTAGGGTTTCGAATATCTTGATCTCTCCTTGTTGACCACGCATTGCCATCGTGTGATAAAGGAGAAAGAAACGTGAGCAAGGGACAAGTTGAAGAAGAAAAAGGAAAAAGAAAAAAAGGAAAAAGAAATGCCACAGAAAGCAAGCAAGCAAGCCGCATGTGAGAGAAATAAAAAAAATTTACAGAAAGAGGGAAAAGAAAAAAAAAGGGGGGGAAAAGATATTCGATCACAGAGGTCCCATTTTTATATCAAAACAGTCTGTTTAAAATTAAAAAAAATATATATTTATTTGTGTCTTTGAATTCCTATCATTCTCGATTAATTAGAAAATAGATTGGTCTATAGATCAATTAATCTTAAATCTTTGAATGTGATATGATCCCAGGAAAAAAAAAAAAAAAAAAAAAAATAAATGATTGTTGTTAAAGAAAGAAAGAAAGAAAACATCTTGAATCGATTTATGCTATTTGAATGGCTTAAGAAAAGAGGAAGGAATGGTGATCCTCCTGTCATTCTCTTTGATCAAGGTAAGTATATGATGACTCTATTTGACTTGTTTTCAAATTTAATTATGTATATGTTTGTAACCAGTAAAGTTATATGATTTGTACATATTAAATGAATTACCAGCTTTTGAAAATAGGTTTGTTGGTATTGCATTTATTTAAAATGGCTGAAATTTTTTATTATTATATATTTTTTGAATATTGTATAGTTTGACTTATTTAAAATAATATGTATATATTTATGCATTAGAAGCGTTTGATATATTGTTTCAACTTATATTCATTATTCAGTCCGTTTGGTTATGATCATGAAGGTTATATGTTGGTCTTAAATTTGGAAACTAATTTCTTTTGAATCGTCGCACAAGTAAATATGTGCTACTAATATCATGAAGATTAAACATGATTTTAGATCTTGTCATGAGAATATAACGTGACGATAGCCATTAGCTATAGTCATAATTATCTATGTATTTAAATATGAAATCTTAGTTTATATTTATATTGATTCATTATTAATTAATTAATGATAACCTTTGCATTAAATTATTATTTTTGTTTATTATGAAAATATATCCAATTATTGTGTTTGAAAGTTATCTTATGACCATGTTATGCTAAAAGGTATGATTTGAATCATATACAGTTATATGTTTTCATCTTTATGTAGTTAACATTTATGTGTATTTTTCAGAAAAAAGAAAAAGTCATGTTAGTTTAAGAGGGTAGATAAGAAATAATTTGAGAGTTTACTTATCTATAAGTTTTGCTTATAAGATAATTTGATAAGAACTATTTAGTTGAAAGAGTTCAAATATTATTGTTGATGTATTTAGTTGAAAGAGTTCAAATGACCTGATAGTTATGATCATCGTTGGAATATGTGTCTTATAAGAATTGAGAAAATTAAGGATAATAACATATTCGCGTGAATTAAATATTCATGTATTTAATCTTATCATTTGGTTTTTTGATTGAAAAAAAGAAAAAAATTCATAATATGTTTTTATATCTTATTTGTCCACAAATTAAATTGGAATATCAAGAGGCATTTGAAAAAGGAAATATAATGTTTATCTGTATAAGCATAAACGTTATGATATGTTTATGGATTTTGTGATACGATTCTAAAGATTTATAAGAATAATGATATTAGAGAAAGAAAGTCAAGGTTTCACAAATCGAAGATTAATTTGATTATAACACATACAGCTCAAACTACACAAAGTATTTATGTTTAATATTTGGAGACATGAATTAAAGTTTCAGATCGAAAATTATTTTTGTTTTTGTTTTTCAAGCTAAATCATGTTGAGATTTGGAATAGGTGATAATCTGAGCTATATTTGTCTTAAATAATTTGAGATTTTTTAAAAAATGAAGCTTACGATGTTTTTCATTTATGAATGTTGAGGAAGTATATTGAAGATCTAATAATCGAATTTGAACCAATTCAATTGGAAAAGGATTTAGAAAAAGATTTATCATATCAAGAGCAACCTATGAATAAGGTAGGTGAAGTTTTAGAGAACTAAGCTCTTTTCTTCTAGGGAAGAATGTAATAGGGTGATTTCCCTGAATTTATTTTATTTTTCCTTGAATGTTTCTTTATTTTTTTCCTTAAATGATGCCTTACCTTTCTCACTCGCTCCCAAAACAGTCTTTAGCCTTTGCTCCCAATGTCATTGTATTCGTCTCCTTCCTATTCTTGACGATCTCCTTCACCTCCCTAAGATCGGGACCTTTTTCATTATTGACCTATCTCATCGACGACCTCCTTTATCATGTGATAAGCGACGAAGGTTAAGGGATACTTTTAGGATTACAAAAAATAAGAGCATCATTTGAGAAAAATAAAAACCAGGGACATCTTTTAGGAAAAAATAAAAAGAGAGGTTTTTACAAAGAAATAACCCAATGTAATGCTAATCAGATTTATTTGGAACTTAAATATAATTATAACTTTCTAAGAGGACATATTGGAAAGGGGAAAATTTAGAGTGTTTTTAATGCATGTTTCCATCGTGGAACAAACATCATGTTGAGCATAACATACATGATACTAAAATATTAAAATTTTAACTATTTATCATTCATGCATGATACCAAAATTAACATTATTTTGGGCATGATATCATTCATCATTTCATGATACCAAATATTCATCATTTTTCTCCCTTTGTCATCAACAAAAAGGAGAAACGTTCAACAAATATTTAGACCATGTATGCAAGTTTTACAATACTTTAGAATATGCGAGCTAGCAAGTGAAGTTGAGCAAAATATGTGCAAGATAACAACTTTTACTTCTTACAATGGACAAGTTAGCACTTTTCTTTAGATGTGTAAGCACTTTTGGTTCTTCTTGAGATATGCAAGCTAGCATTTTTATGTTTCTTGATATGCTAGTAAGTTTCTTTCTCCCATTTGTCATAAAAAAAAGAAAAAGAAGAAGAAGAAGAGAGGAATTCATTCATCACATCAAATCATAAGTACTGAAAGTCCATGAATTAAGGTTCTACTTTCGTAAATAGAAAGAGGAAGGATTCATATAGAAATTATCATCTTATAAAAGATCAAGTATACCAAAAGTCTATAAATAAATTTTTTACTTTGGTAAGAAAAAGAAAGGATTCAAGGAAATTAAAATCACATAAAAGATCAAGTATACCAAATTCCTACTTTCGTAAATAGAAAGAGGAAGGATTCATATGGAATAAGCATCACATAAAAGATCAATTATGCCAAAAATCCATGAACCAAATCTCTTCTTTCGTGGATAAGAAGAAGGAATGAAGGAAACAATCTCAGTTTAAAAGGAAACCCAAGTTATAAAAAAATGAGAAATCCAAAAAAGATATAAGAGGAACTCATGCATAGGTCATGCACTTGTTTCTTGGTCTTACAAAAAATAAAACTCTGTTACAATATCTATAGTCGAAGCTGAGTATATAGCAGTAGGTGCATGCTGTGCATAAGTTATATGGATGAAAAATAATTTAAAAGATTATAAAATTCACTTGAAAAACATCCCTATAAAGTGCGATAATACTAGTGCAATATGTTTAACAAAAAATCTCTTTCAACACTCTAAAACTAAACATATTGATATTAGGCATCATTTTATTAGAGATTATGTTAATAACCATGATATATCTTTAGAATTTATTGATACAAAACATTAATTAGCTGATATTTTTATAAAATCTTTGAATGAGGAATAATATGATTTTATTAGAAGAGAATTAAGCATGTTAAATCTTCTAAAGAGTTGACATGTTCCCGATTTACTTTTTCTATCTATTTTACATTCAGTAAAATTTACATTGGCATAAGCAATTAATTCAAAGTTTTTAGATTTTAGATACCATAAACCTAGATTAGGAGTTTCTTTTAGGTATCTAAAAATACTTTTAATAGCTTTAAAGTAAGTTTGCTTAGGATTAGATTGAAATCTAGCACAAAGTCTAACAATAAACATAATGTCTGGTCCAATTGCAATGAGATATAGTAAACTACATATTATACCCATATAAGTCTTTTGATAAAAAATTTCTCCATTATGGTCCGTATCTAACTTTGTGGAAGTGCTCATTGGTATATTAATAGCCTTAAAACAGTCCATATTGAACCATTTTAAAATATCTAAACTATATTTAGTTTGACTAATAAAAATTCTATCACTTAGTTGCTTAATTTGCAATCCTAAGAAAAAGGTTAATTTACCAAATAAGCTTATTTCGAATTCTAGGCACATACTTTTGGCAAAACATTCACACAAAAACTCATTTAAAGAATAAAAAATGATATTATTGATATAAATTTCAACAATGAGAAAATTATTTTTAAATATTTAATAAACAATGCAATATCGACTTTACATTTCATAAAATTATTTTGAATAAGGAAAGAACAAAGCCTCTCATACCAAGCCCTAGGGGCGTGTTTAATCCATAGAGAGCCTTAGATAACTTAAGCATATGGTTAGAAAAAAGTGCATTCTCAAATCTGGGTGGTTATTCAATATAAATTTCTTCGGAAATAAATTTATTTAAAAAAATACTTTTAACATCCATTTGAAATAACTTAAAATTATTACAATAAGCATAGGTAAGAAGTAACCTTATGACTTCTAATCTAGCCATAAGAACAAAAGTTTCTTCATAATTGATATATTCTTCTTAGTTGAAATCTTTGGCCACTAATCTAGCCTTTTTCTAACTACGATATCAAGTTCATCTTGCTTGTTTCTAAAAACCCATTTAGTACCAATTACTAAATGGTCACCAGGTCTAGGAACAAGCTTTCACACTTCATTTCTCTTAAATTGATTTAACTCTTTTTACATTATAATAACCCATGAATCATCTTTTAGGGTTTCGTCAATACATTATGGTTCAATTTGAGACAAGAAGCTGCATTAGGATAAAAATTCTTCAATAAAGAATGAGTTTAAATACCCTTTTATGTATCTCCTATGATTAGCTCCTCAGGATGAGCATATATATACTTCCATTCCTTAGGTAAGGATACTTTGGAAGAGGATACATCCAAGTTGCTTAGGGAAGGAGAGTTTTCATTCAAATTTAAAGCATCAAATTTATTTTTCTTAAATTCGGGAAGCTTATCGAAGAAAACATGAATATATTCCTCTATAATCAAGGTTCTTTTATTAAAGATACGAAAAGATTTAGAAATAGAGCAATAACCAAGAAATATATTTTTATCAGATTTTACATCAAATTTTACTAAGACATCTTTTTTGTTTAAAATAAAGCATTTACAACCAAAAAATTTAAAATATGAAATATTAGACCTTTTATTATTTCATAATTCATAAGGAGTTTTGGAAAGTAATGGTCTTATGAGAACACTGTTCATGACATAACATGTCGTGTTAACAACTTCGGTCCAAAAATATTTGGGTAGCCTATGTTTGTTTAACATGGTTCTTACCATCTCTTGTAAGCTCCTATTTTTTCTTTCAACTACTTCATTTTGTTATGGATTTCTTGGAGTAGGAAAATTATGATTGTACCTATTTGACTCATAAAAATTTTAAAAATCATGGTTTTGAAACTCGCCATCGTGATCACTATGAATAGACGAAATCATAAAACCCTTTTTATTTTAAAAAAATATAAAATTTTAAAAATTATTGAAAAAAATCACTTTTTTATACTAAGAAGTATGTCCAAATGTATCTACTATAATCATTAATAATTACAAAGGCATACTTACTACCTCATAGACTTGTTATATCAATTGATCCAAATAAATCTATGTGAATCAATTGTAGTAGTCTAGAGGTGTTCAATTGATTTTTTTGATTTGAAACTACTTTTTATTTATTTTCCTAGTTGACATGCATCATAAATTGTCTTTGACGAACTTGATACTACGCATTCCTCTTATAAGTTCTCTAGTTGAAATTTGAGAGATTAGTTTCATGCTAGCATAACCTAATCTCCTATGCCGAAGCCATGCATCATCGTCTAAAGCCGAAAAACATATTTCATCACAAAAATTATCAATATCAATAGTATACATTTATTATTTTTTAAGGTAATCATAGATCTATTTTTGTGTGGTATTTCAATTATACAAGTATTAGATTCAAATATGATGATATATCCTTTATCACACAATTGACTAATGCTTAGTAGATTATATTTTAAACTATCTACTAGTAATATATCTTCAATTAAAAGGTTTGACTTGTTACCTATAGTTCCTTTGCGAATAATTTTCTCTTTGTTGTTGTCTCTGAAGGTGACGTACCCTTCGTCTTGGCTAGTGAGCTTAGAGAAGTGTGTTGGATCTCCGGTCATGTGCCTTGAGCATCCACTATCAAGGTACTATCTCTTGCTCCTAACTTTTGATTGTAAACATATCTACAAGAAAAAAGATTTTCTTTTAGGTATCTATGTAACTTTGGGTCTCTCATTAATAGATCTACCTATTTTAACTGTTGTCATTGAGTTATTTAAGGTTCCTTTAGGAACCCAAACTAATTTGTATGGACTATACTTTTTAAAAGAATATCTATAAGCATAATATCTATATTTTTTAATAAAATTATATTTATCTCTAGGTGAGACATGTAATGTAGATCCTTTAATGAAGATAGTTGACTTTTGTTGAGTATTACTCACAAAGCTAATAACTTTCTTCCTATAAACACGACCCATATTAGCAAGGAACATTTTAGAGATATATTACCTTTTTAAATTTTTTTTAATATTTGTTGTAGTAAAATATTTTCTTTCTTAAGTGAATCTATCTCTTCACACTTAGTACAAGGAGCTAATATGCTATCATTTATCAAATTCACTAACAAGAGAAGTATGCTCCTTTTTTAATAATTTATACTTTTTATTAACTAATTTAAAATCATCAAACAAATTATTAAAGGCATCGAATAATTCATCATAAGATAAATAAGATTTGTTTGAGTTACATACCTCGTTGCTAAATGTCAATAATTCGTTTGAGTTACATCCTAAGTAGTTTTAAGTGCTTTCTTTTTCTTTGGCAGCTTCTTCACTTTGGGACATTTATTTTTGAAGTGCCCCAGCTTTTTGTATTCATAGCAAATTATTTGATTCTTTTTTAGTTCACTTTTGTTCTTAGTATTTTGTTTTGTTTTGTTCCGTTTTAAAAAAAAATTAAAACTTTCTTGTAAGAAGTGCCAAGTCATCATCATCATTATCATCGTCACTTAAGTTTTCGCTCAAATGGTCTCCTTTGGTTCTAAGTGACATTTCTTTCCTATTCTTTGTAAGGTTGTTCTTAAGTTTATCATGTGTTATACACGTCATTTCATAGGTCATCAAAGACCCAATAAGTTCTTCAAGCGAAAAGTTATTTAGGTCCTTTGCTTCTTGTATTGTCATTACTTTAGGATCCCAACTTTTTGGAATAGATCTTAATATCTTGTTAATAAGTTCAAAATTAGAAAAACTTTTACCAAGTGCTTTTAGTGTTGAATCTCGGATTTTGATGATGAAATCAATTGATGAGTTTACGATCTAATCTGCGTTTTGAGTTACGCAGGACTAACTTTGATAAGAAAAGACAAATCAATTAAAGCAGGAGGAATCATATGTTAGACTGGAGTGAAACATGTCAAGAGATTAGATGTCGAGCCAAAGGATTGGTTGATGTACCAGCAGAAGGTCTTTGTGCCATGAGTTTGGGCATCGGGCTGAAAGATCAGACTTGTGCCCAGGAGATCAATAGTTACGGGAGTCAACATGCCAATTGGACAATACTTCGAAGGAGAGGATGATGTGTCGAAGGATCGGACGAAGTGTCGGATGAACCAATGATATACCGAACAATATAGAATTCATGCTTGTAATCATGTATCTAGATTGAGTTAGTTTAGGACTAATTGAGTCGATTTTGGGATGAAACAATATCAACTCAATTATGGGCCAATTGGGCTTGAATCAAGACTGAATTGAGCCTGCTATTTAGCCCATTCAATGACCTATAGTAAGGTCTGGTGGTGCTATTGCCTAGACTGGGCAATGGTACCACCCAGACATAGTCTCTCAGATTATGTCAAGTAGTGGTACCACCAAACTGGGTGGTGGTACCACCCAGTGTCAGTGTTGTAGACCGTGGTACCGCCAATACCCCGAAATCTCAAGGATTTGAATTTTGGCTCTAATTTTTTAAGTCATTTGGGGTCTATAAATACCCTAATCTTTCCTACTTAAGAGAGCATAAAAGTAGAGCAAAAACTCTATGATTCCAAGGTTGTAATCTCTTAAAGTGTAGAGTCCCTCCTCCTAGAGTTTAGTGATAGCCTTGAGGGAGATGTGTAAGGGAACACTTGTAAAAGAGGGGCGTGAAGGTTCTCTCCTGAGTTTATGAAAAGAAGATAGAGTTGTAAGAGTAGTTGATCTTCTCCCATTAGAAAGAAGATTGTTAGTGAATGTTGATGGCCTTGATGGAAGATGAATCGGGAGTGAACGTAGCTCGCGACGATCGAACCACTATAAAACTTGGTTTGCATTTCTATTTTGTTGTTTACCTTTATTGCAAACTATTTTACTTGCTCATTACATTCTTATGAATGTTTTTAAGTTAAATATATTTTTGATATGATTTTATCGAACGAGATTTTTGAATCGACATAACTTTTACGAGAGCACTAATTTACCCTTCTCTTAGTACCGATTTTGGTCATAATAGTTGGTATCAGAGTCACGTTTCTCTTTGTTGGTTTGACATCCAAGAGAGATGATTTTTTTCGGTAATCTAGAGAGTCACTCTATCATTCGTCCTCCTATGTTCAATAGAATATAATACACTTATTGGAAAACTCGAATAAGAGTTTTTTTGCTTTCTATAGATTTGAATTTGTAGAATATTTCCGAAAGTGGTTTTCAAAAGTCTTTTAATCCAATGAATAAATAGAATGATTTGGAGAAGAAAACTTTTTCTTTGAATACTAGAGCTATGAACGCTCTATTTTGTGCTTTGAACAAAAATGTGTTTAATCGTATTTCTTTATGCGAAACTGCATATAAGATTTAACACACACTAGAAGTAACTCATGAAAGCTCTTGGTAAATGTTTTCATAATATTGAACTTGTAAATAAGATTCTAAGATCCTTTCCAACAAGTTGGGATCTTAAAGTAATGACAATTCAAGAAGCAAAGGACCTAAATAACTTTTCGCTTGAAGAACTTATCGGGTCTTTGATGACCTATGAAATGATATATATAGCACATGATGAATTGGAGAACAACCTTCCAAAGAATATGAAGGATTTGATACTTAGAACAAATGAATATCACTCGAGTGAAAGCTCAAGTGATGATGACTTTGAACTCCTTACAAGTAAATTTAAAAGATTTATAAAACAAAAATCAAAAAATAAAAATAAAGAAGTTGCCAAAGAAGAAGAAAGTACTTAAGGCAACTTGGGAAAAATCGAGCTCATCCGAAGACAAGAAGTAAACCAACAAAGACGAGGTAAAGAACTACGCCTTAATAGCTCTTGACGATGAGGCAAAAGACTCAACCGAAATGCCTTTACCTTATAATAAATTATTTGATGTATTCAATTAGTTATATGATAAATTTAAATTAGTTGGTGAAAATTACAAATTGCTAAAAAAAGAATCATGCTTCTCTTTCTACTGAATTTGAAAAAATTTAAAAATGAGCATGATAATTGCATGTTAAACTCTTGCACTAAATGTGAAGAATTAGATTTATACAAAAAGAAAATTTTATTATTATAATAAACATTAGATAAATTTAAAATTGGTAGCAAATCTTTAAACATGGTTCTTGCCAATAAGAGTCATATTCATAGAAAGGATAAAATTGACTTTGTGAGTAACGCTCAACAAAAGCCAACTATCTTTATTAAAGGACCCACATTACAAATTTCTTATGAAAATAGATAAAATTTTTGTAGTAGATATAGTCATTTTACTTTTAAATATTCATTTAAAAAGCATGACTCGCATTAATTAGTTCAGGTTCCTAAAAGAACTATGAATGTCCTAATGCTAAAATTAAAATAGATAGATCTAACCATGAGAGCCCTAAAGTGAGTATCTAAAGAAAACCCATCTTTCTTATAGACATCTCTATAATCGAAAGCTAGGAGCAAAAATAAAATTTTGATAGTTGATGCTCAAAGCTTATGACCGGAGATCCAACACACTTCATAAAGCTCATTAGCTGAAACAAAATGATTTTAATTGAAAATGCTTTATATTTAATGAAATCATGCTTGATGATTTAATGATTTAATTATGCATGATGATTTGAAGTAATGATAATTTTTGTGATTTATGATTTATTGATCTTGATGATTTTTATGATGAAATTTATTTTTTCGATTTTAAACGATGATGTATGTTTTTATTTGGCATAAAATACAAAGGAATGCTTATGTGAAATAAATCACATAAATTGAAATACATAAAAAGGGAATGTATTTTTCTTGAAATTTCTCAATCTCTATCTTATCGAGTTTTTCAATAAGAGATTGATGAATTTATGTTGTTTTATGAATCTCTTGAACTATGAAAGTGATTTTGATTATTTAAATTTGAATAATTTTTTTCCAAATCTTTTACTTGGTACTTGAGATTTATTCTAAATAAATCAAGATCTTTTATCTCCTATATTTCTTTTTCACTATTTACAAAAGAAGAAGTATCTAAATGAATCATGATTTTTCTTTTGAATTCTAGAAATTATAACTTGAAATTTTTTATATATAAATCATTATCTTGATAACTTGAGATTTCTTATATATGAATCAAGATATTTTATTCTCCTATGTTACTTTTTGCTATTTACTAAAAAGAATATCTTTTTCAGAATTCATGACTTAAGATTTTCCTTACTATTCGGTCTCCTAAGATTTATGTTTGTTTTTTTTAAGGAGTTCAAAATGAATCGTGTCTTTTGGTATTCACATAATTTTTGATATTATATCTTTTATATATGATTTTTTATATACAATTCTTTTGTATTTATGGTTATATACCTTATGTGATGGTTAGAGAATTGATGTATATGGAAAAGAAGAACAACATTGTATTATTTCCTTCTTTTTTACAATGATAAAGGGGGAGACAAAATTGCTTGTTTACATATCTCAAAATAGAAGCAAAGATTGTAAGCTTGCATATCGCAAAGAAGCAAAGAATTACTAAACTTGCACATCTCTAAAACTTACTAACTTGTATGTTCAAAACTTGCTATTTTACTAGCTTGAATATTTCAAAATTTTGCTAGTTACACTTTTTTCCTTTTTGTTGATGACAAAGGGGGAGAATTTATGATATAAAATTATGCATGAAACACTCATGATATTATGATAATACATATAATGAAAAGTTATGATGATCATGGTATGATATAATTTTATATTTTAAAATTATGAATGATGATTTGGAATCATGTATATAATGATGATTTTATATTTTGAAAATATACATGAGGATTTGTTATTATGTATGTAATACTGCAACTTCTGATTATGATATATGCAACGATGAAATATTCATGATTAAAATTGCTTTAACTTGAATTCAATTTGAATTCAAGGTTTATCTCAATTATGGCATGTTGATAGGGGGAGTTTCGTTTAAACTCCGTCATTAATTGGTTATCATCATCAAAAGGGGAGAGATTATTGAATCTCATATTTTGATGATGAAATCAATTGATGAGTTTACGATCTAATCTGTATTTTAAGTGATGCGGGACTAACTTCGATCAGAAAAGACAAATTGATTAAAGCAGGAGGAATCGGACGTTGAGTCGGAGTGAAACATGTTAGGAGATTCAACGTCGAGTTAGAGGATCGGTTGACATAATGGCAAAAGGTTTTCGTGCCATGAGTTTGGGTATCAGGCCGAAGGATCGCACATTACGCCAAGGAGATCAGAAGTTACGAGAGTAAACATGCCGATTGGGCAATACGCCGAAGGAGAGGACAATGCACTGAAGTATCGGACGAAACACTGGATGAACCAATGACATATCATATAATATAGAATTCATGCTTGTAATCATGTGTCTAGATCAAGTTATTTAGAACTCATTGAGTTGGTTTTGGGATGAAATAATGCCAACTCAATTAGGGGCCAATTAGGCATGAATTAGGGCTAAATTGGGTTGTTGTTTGGCACATTCGGTGACCTGTAGTAGGGTTTGGCAATAGTACCACCCAGACATAGTCTCCTAAACTATGTCATGTGGTGGTACCGCCTAGTGTCAATGCTGCAAGCGGTGGTACCGCTAGTACCCTGAAATCTCAGAGATTTAAATTTTGGCTCCAATTTTTGAAGTCATTTGGGGTCTATAAATACCCCAATCTTTCCTGCTTAAGAGAGTATGAAAGTAGAATAAAAACTCTATGATTCCAAGGTTGTAATATATTAAAGTGTAGAGTCCCTCCTCCTATAGCTTAGTAATAATCCTAAGGAAGGTGTGTAAGGGAATACTTGTAAAAGAGGGGTGTGAAGGTTCTTTCGAGTCTGTGAAAAGGAGAAAGAGTTGTAAGGGTAGTTGATATTTGCCTATTGAAAAGAAGATCATTAGTGAATGTCGGTGACCTCGATAGAAGAGGAATTAGGAGTGGATGTAGGTCGCAACGACCAAACCACTATAAACCTTGGTTTATATTTCTATTTTGCTATTTGCCTTTATTACAAGCTACTTTACTTGCTCATTACATTCTTATGAACATTTTCAATTGACAACATCCGAAAAATAGGTATACATGTCTTCAATGGTCTCGCTTGGTTTCATACGAAACAACTCATAGCTATGAGCCAAAAGATTAATTTTTTACTCTTTAACCCTCCTTGTGCCTTCATGTGTGACTTTATGTGTATGCATGCCAAATCTCATGTGTAGTTTCGTATATAGAAACCTAATTAAATTCATTTTTATTAAGAGTGTAAAGCAAAGCATTTATCGCTCTAGCATTCAAAGAGAAAGTCTTCTTTTTTAAATCATTCCATTCATTTCATTAGTTTGGAAGACTTTTTAAAACTACTTTCAACAATGTTCCATAAATCAAAATCTATAGAAAGCAAGAAAATTCTCATTCTAGTTTTTCAATATGTATAGTTCGTCCCATTGAACATAGGAGGACGAGTGATAGAAAAACCATCTTAATTATTGGTAAAAGTCATTTCTTTTATGTGTAAACTAAACGAGAAAAATCTTGGCTCTAATTCCAACTGTTAGGACCGATATCGGCACTAAGAGGGGGATAAATTAATGCTTACATAAAAATATTGAGTATTTAGAAAAATCATTTCGATAAAATTATATCAACTTAGAGAAAGTGTGAAGTGGAGTGAGTAGCCAAATTAGTAAGTAATATAAAGGAAAAAGGCAAAGAAGAGAAGGCATACCAATTTTATAGTGGTTCAATCGTCGTGACCTACATCCACTCCTGATTCCTCCTCCGTCGAGGTCATCAGCATTCAGTAACGATCTTCCTTCAATGGGTAAATACCAACTACCCTCTTACAACTCTTTCTTCTTTTCATAGGTTTAGGAGATAACTTTTACAAGCCTCACACCTCTCTTAGAATGATCACAAAACTAAAGAAGGAGGAGGACACTTAGCACTTTTTCAACACTTTTACAACGTAAAATCTCAAGACTTTTTTTTTTCACACTTTCGTATTCTTTCATATAGGAAAGAGTGGGATATTTATAGGTCCCAAATGACTTAAAAAATAAGCCAAAAAGCGTCTCACTCAAGATTTTTGGGATACCGACGGTACCGCCACCGATACTTGGCAGTACCACCGCCGATAGACTAATACTATGTGGTACCACCGTCTAGTCTAGGCGGTACGATCGCTTGACAGACTTAGAATATTAGGCTCTAACGGTACCACCGTTTGATAGTATTAACTATCGATGGTACCACCACCTAGACTGCTTGGGAGGCCAAGCCTTAAGCGGTGCCACTGCCAACCCTAGCGGTGCCACTACTTGGGCCAACTAAGGGTCATTGAATGGGCCAAATAATAGACCCAATTCATGCTAGTCATAGGTGCCCTGTAAGCCAATCACGTGAGTAATGACACGTGTGACTTGACACGTAGTCCTTTTGCTTATATGGTATTTTATTACTTTATATTGTTTGTTTTTTGAATATATTGTGATGTCCATGGATTTGTGCAATGAGAATTGGGTCATGATGAGATCATGATAATGAGACTGATTCACCTTTAAACACAGATTCTAAATAATTTCGATCATAAGTTACTCGAGAGGGACATCAAGATAACCAGACAGACTGGTGTATTATATACCCGTTCATATGATGGATGCAGCTAGTCTTATAGTTGCCCGTGTGGGAACATTAGGGATACAATACAAGTGCTCATTGGAGAATGAGTTCACTAATTGATCCACTTACGGAATGTTGGATGGTTGATGATGCTTTATTGTCAAACGACGATTCTGTAGTCTCAATGGTGTATCTGATCCTTAGACTTGAGACACCAAAGATGTCCAGTATGAGTATTTCATTCTTTGATACCAGACTTATAGGTCTGGAGGTACCAGATTTAGCACAACCGGTCATCGGGAGTGGTAGCCAACCTCACGAGGACTATCGAGTGTCGATAGAGGATCATCCACTCTTGGTGTCATGAGAGGAATATCTCATGTGTACTTGCTCAGACAAATCCCTAGCCAGGGTCATTCGGATTGAGAGAGAGAGAGTTCTCTAGGAGAATCCGATTAAAGTGAGACTCGAGCAAAAACCATATGGGTCTAACAGCATCATGCCCGGTATATAGTCTCTGGGATATTAGATAGATGAGAGACTATATGTATATGGTAACTAAGGACAAATAGGTCCAATGGATTGGATTCCCCTGTATCGTTTGGGGACTACGGCGTAGTGGCATAGTACGTCTATAGTCGATGAGTCGAGTGAATTATTAAGATAATAATTCACTTAGCCAGAAGGAGTTTTGATAGGTATGACTCACAGCTAGCTCGATATTGGCCTAGAGGGTCACATACATATGGTAGGCATTGCGATGAGTAGAAGTTCGGATATGAGATATTCACCAGAGCCCCTATCATATTGAATATCCAATAAGCCCCTAAATTATTAGATCCTATAGATGAGATACAATAAAAGCCAATGAGAGATTATTGGATAGAGATCCACTAATCTAAGAGGCTTGGGTAGGTAGATGGAGATCCAATACCTAATAAGGCAAGATCCATTAGGGTTAAGTTGATAGGGGACCTATATAAATAGGAGGGAACCAATGGTTCATAGGCTAGAGCCTCTTTGGGTTATCATCTCCTATCATCCTCCCCTTCACCTCCTCAGATAGCAAGCTTGGAGTTTTGAGGAGTATCGTTGTAGTCCTACTGTGTGAATCACCACTAGAGAGGAGGACACTTGACCTCCTTCACCTTGTCCTACATATTTGCAGGGATTCAAGGATATACGATCTCCCTAGGTAACACAACTATCTCAATCATAATTTTAAGTTTCGCGGATTTTGTGCACCAATCTTCGCACGACGACGAACACATCGATGAAAAATTTGGGGATTTTATTTTTATATTCTTCTGCTGCGCATGTGATGACCCCTAAGATTTCCCTATAATTTAGTCGTAATTAGGGCTCAGTTGGCCCCTAATTGAGTTAGTAGGATTACTCCCCAAACTATCTCAAATTGACACCTAACTACAATAATTAAGGCTAAACAATTACAATGCAAGCAATTCTAGGTGTTTGACATGTCAATTGTTCATCTGAAATCCCGACAAAACTTCTGACACACTCCCAGCGATCTTCTAGCGAGCTTTCGGTGAACTCTCAGCGAACTCCCAGTGAACTTCCAACACATCATCCAAACCTTTGGCGTATCCCCCGATTCTTCCGGCTCGATGTCTGATCTTTGACTCCGGCCCAACATTCGATTCTTTTTTAATTGTTTTACCTTTTCATGATCATAATTAGTCCTGCATCACTTTTCTCAACACATGGATTAGATTATTAATTCATTAATTAATTTCATCATCAAGATATGAGATTAAACAAATATTACATCATCAAAGATAAGTTTAAGTTATAAACACCGAGAAGTTAATTGATAACAAGGTCTTAATAAGACTCTTCCTATATGCCATGTTAAACTTGAATTTAAAATAATATTCTTTCAATTGTAGTCTTGAATTCAAGTTGAAACAAATTCGATCTTGTTAATATTATCATAGCAAGCCCAAATATTCAATCAAGTTTCGAATTTCAAAGAATAATTAATAAAAGTTTGGCATGAGTTACTAATAATAAAAAAAAGTTATAAAAGCATTATAACTCTCCTTATTTAACATACAAGCTGGACATGAATCACTACTTCTCCCCCCTTGGTTATAAAAAAATATGAGTTATTTTTTCTCCTCCTTTGTCATCAACAAAATGGAGTATATAAGTCAAGAATACAAAAGAGTCATACAAAATAAATATCAAGTTGTGAACATTGAAAGATCATGATTCATTTAGATAAATCTCCTCCTTAGTCATTTGTAAAAAGAAAGAATCATAAGAGAACAAATAACAAAAAATCTTTAATTATGCACTTGAAAGATTCAACATGCTTAATTCTCTTCTAATAAAATCAAATTGATTCTTACTTAGTGATTTAGTAAAAATCTCTACTAGCTAATATCTTATGTCAATAAAATCTAAAGATATGTCATCATTACTTATATAATCTCTAATAAAATAATATCTAATGTTAATATGCTTGGTTTGAGAATGTTGAATAGGATTATTTGATAAGTAAATTGTACTACTATTATCATACTTTATAAGAATATTTTTTAAGTAAAGCCTATAATCTTTTAAAATATTTTTTATCCAAATTACTTGCGCACAGTATGGACTCACTATCAACTATAGATAGTGCAATAAAGTTTTGTTCTTGGATGACCAAGACACAAGTGCATGACTTAGGAACTAACAAGTTTTAGAGGTATTTTTCTATCTTTTTTATATATTACAAAATCAACATCACCATAAATAATCAAATCAAAATTTTAAAATTTAAAATACTATATTCCTAGATTATGAGTTCTTTTTAAGTATCTAAAATTTTTTTATTGCTTTACAGTGAGATTGTTTAGGATTAGACTAAAATCTTATATAAAGTCCAACACTAGACATTATATTTGTTAGGATCAAGAGCGGCACTAAGAGGGGATGGTGAATTATTACAGTGAAAAAAAGCGTTGATTCTAAAAAATATTTGTTTCGATTCAATCCGTTTCGGAGAGAAATTGAACTTGAAAGCTTTCATAAAAGTGCAAAGAGAAGATTAAGGAAGTTTGCAGTAATGTAAATTGCACAAATGAAAAGCAAACTAGAATTTAGAGTGGTTCGGTTGTTGTGACCTACATCCACTTTTGGATTCCTCCTGTTAGAGCTAGCCCTAGGAAATTTACCAAAGGGTAATTTTGGCAACCCAACAAAGATAATAAAGCGAAAAAAATAAAAGCAACAAGAACACTAGATTTACGTGGTTCGGCCAATTGACCGACATCCACATATAAAGGAAGAGCAAATCACTACTATAAAAGAGGGACTATTACAAATGCCTTAGGAAGATGTTCCTAGGTCATAAAACACCAAAAATTACTGAACAAGAAAAGCCTAAAGCAAACAATTAAGTTTTCTTGTGGTGCATCTAACTTCAAAGCCCAGACCCTTATTTATAGTTCCAATAGGAGATAACAAGCCTGATTTTCCCGATGTGGGACTATGAGACTTGCCAAACTAACAAATCTCCACCTTAGCATGTCCGAACAAAACTTGCTCCACTTTCTTCATAAAAGCCCCAACGGGCAATCACCAATAATGAACACCAACCAAGTCCAAGCACTGCTTGAACTTGTAAACCAGAAGAGGCTTCGTAAGCATATCAGCTGGATTATCCTTCGTATGAATTTTTTGAACAAGGACCTTTCTCTCAGCACTAGTATCCCATTTGTATCCAACAATTTTCTTACCCAAAGGCGGCTTCATAAGATCCCAAGTTCTATTCCGATGGAGAGATTCAATTTCTTCATTCATCGCGATCAACTACTTAGCGGAATTATCACAAGAAACTACATCTGAGTAGGAAGTAGGCTCACCAACTTCACTTGTTTCTTCTGCAACAAACAAAGCATATGCAACCAAATTTATATATCTTTGTGGTGGTCGAATATCTCTTCGTGGTCTATCCTTGGCTATGAAATATTGCTCTTCCTCTGAATCATCTGCGTCAGTAGACTCAGGACCATCTACTGGCATTCTTTGAGTAGAAGAGTTCGATTGCAAAGAATCTGAACTATCAATCTCAAGCTCCACCTGCTTCTGCGCACTGTCATTTGTACAACTAGTAAATTCCTCTTTGGAAGATAACATAGACAATTCATTAAAAGTAACATCTCTACTGATTACAAATTTTGGGGATTTTGGATCAGAACACCATAATCTATATCCTTTCACCCCAGAAGTATACCCAAGGAAAATGCACTTTTTCACTCGAGGCTCTAATTTTCCTTCATTTATATGCATGCATGCTGGACACCCAAAATTTTTTAAATCAGAGTAATCAGTAGGAGTACCTGACCAAACTTCCTTCGGAGTTTTAAAATTAAGTGCCGCAGAAGGAGCGCGGTTGACAACATAACAGGCCATATTAATTGCCTCTACCCAAAAGTCCTTTGTCAACCCTGCATTTGAGATCATACACCTTGCTCTCTCCAAGAGTGTTCTGTTCATACGTTCGGCCACACCATTTTGTTGAGGCGTCATCCTAACAGTGCGATGCCGAACAATTCTTTCATTTTTGCAGAATTCATCAAAGTCACCTTCACAAAATTCCATGCCATTATCTGTTCGAAGCCGCTTAATTTGTTTATCTGTTTGCTTTTCAATCAAAGCCTTTCATTATTTAAATATTAGAAAAACATCATTTTTATGCCTCAAAAAATAAACCAAAACTTTCCTGGAATAATCGTCAATGAAAATCAACATATACCTGACACCACCCTTAGACTGAACATGAGCTGGACCCCAAAGGTCTGAATGAATATAGTCAAGAGTACCTTTCGTTTTATGAACTGCCGGAGAATTGAAGCTGACTCTTTTCTGCTTTCCAAAAATACAGTGTTCATAAAAATCCAGTGGCCCAATATTCTGTCCGTAAAGTAGACCCATTTTGCTCAATATGTTCAAACCTTTTTCACTCATATGACCCAAACGCATATGCCATAATTTGGTGATTTCAGAATTAGACAATGATGATGATGAGATTGCAACCGAGCTTGTAACAGTAGTTCCCTGCAAAATATATAAACTACCAAACCTACAAGCTTTCATAACAACAAGGGCACTTCTAGAAACTTTCATAACTCCACCTTCAGTTGTGTATTTATACCCAAGGCCTCTAGGATGCCTAAAGAGATGAGATTCTTTTTTAAATCAAGAACATGTCTAACATTAGTGAGCGTCCTCACAATACCATCATGCATTTTAATTCGGATTGTTCCTCTACTAACAACATCACATGTTGCATTATTGCCCATCAAAACAATTCCATCATTACAAGATTTATATGTAGAAAACAAATCTCTATTATGACACATGTGATAAGAACAACCCGAATCTAAAATCCATTCATTTTTAGACCTTGTCCTATCATCAGTAGCAAAGAAAATATTTCCATCATTCTCATCAACTGCTACACTAGCTTTAGCAGACTCAGTAGTTTTCTCAACATTTTTTCCTTTTACTTTAATTTATTTTTTAATTTAAAGCAATCAGCCTTAATGTGCCCCATTTTATGACAATATATGCATTCCAAATTTTTATGTCTGGATTTAGATCTAGTTTTAGATATACTACTGTCAAATTCTCTTTTATCCATTCTACCCCTGACAACCAGACCCTCAGCTCGATTCCCTCTACTTTCCCCAGTGATATCTTTGTTTATCTACTCCCCAATGATATCTCTGTTTATCTGCTCCTTAGATTTTAGTGCAGATTTAATTTTCTGATATGAAATTATTTCTTTTCCATAAATCATAGTATCATGAAAATGCTTAAAAGATTGGGGAAGAGAATACAAAAGTAACAAGGCCTTATCCTCGTCATCAATTTTTGCATCTATATCTTCCAAATTCATAACCAAGGAATTAAATTTATCAAGATCTAAGAGTATAGATATACCTTCAGTCATCCGAAGCATATACAAACTCTACTTTAAGTAGAGACGATTCTCTATTGTCCTCTTCATATACAATGCTTTAAGCTTGTCCCACATGCTCTTAGCCGTAGTCTCCATAGCTACCTCCCGTACAACCTCGTCAAAGAGATTGAGAATAATGCTGGATCGGGCCTTCTTATCTATACCCGCAAGATCATCCTTTGATGTACCTGGAATGTTCTCAGCCCCCTGTAGTGCCAAATCAACTTCGTCTTGAATCAGAATGGCCTCTATCTTCAGTTGCCACATGCCGAAGTTGACATTTCTATCGAATTTCTCGACAACAATCTTTGTTATTGTCATTGTTGCCATAAGATCCCGAAACCAAGCTCTGATACTAGTTTGTTAGAGCTAGCCCTAGGAAATTTACCAAAGGATAATTTTGGCAACCCAACAAAGACAAGAAAGCGGAAAAAATAAAAGCGACAAGAACACCAGATTTACGTGGTTCGGCCAATTGACCTACAACCACGGGCGAAGGAGGAGCAAATCACTACTATAAAAGAGGGACTATTACAAATGCCTTAGGAAGATATTCCTAGGCCATAAAACATCGAAAATTACTAAACAAGAAAAGCCTAAAGCAAACAATTAGGTTTTCTTGTAGTGCATTTGACTTCAAAACCCAGATCCTTATTTATAGTTCCAATAGGAGATAACAAGCTTGATTTTCCTGATGTGGGACTATGAGACTTTCCAAACTAACACCTCTTCCGTTGAGGTCACTGGCGTCCACTAATTGACTTTCTTTAATAGACGAAGACTAACCACCTCTTTACAGTGCTTTCTCCTTTTCACGGGTTTAAGAGAGAACCCTTACAAGTCTCACACCTCTCTTGAATAATCTTAACACTTAGAAAGGGAGGAGGAGGACTCTAGCACTTTTACAACTCTTTAACACTTCAAAGACTCAATATTATGCCAATACTTTCGTGCCATTTCATGCAGAAAAGGGTGAGGTTTTTATAGGCCCCAATGACTTCAAAATTTGAGTAAAAAAGTATCGCATCCTGGATTTCTGAGGTACTAGCGGTACCACCGTCATTATTAGACGATACCACCACCTGATAGAGCTCGGAGATCGAGCTCTGGCAATACCACTGCTTGATAGGGGCGGTACCACTGTTGGCAACATTAACTGCTAGCGGTACCACTGGCCAGACCACCTGGGGGACTGGGTCACCAAGCAGTACCACCGCCGACCATGTTTTCAAGGGCTGAATAGGCTATTCAATCCGACCCAATGTAGCCATGTTAAGGGCCCAATTGGCCCCTAATTAAGTTAGTGGGATTACCTCTCAATTCTAACTCAATCTATTATCTAACTACAATAACTAAGATATAATCAAAGCACTCTTGTTCTGGTACGTCAATTGCTCTTCCGGTGAGCTTCCAACGATCTTCCGGCGATCTTCCGACGAACTCTCAGCAATGTTCCGACGAACTCCCAGCAAGCTCCCAGACTTTACGACAAACTTCTTGGCGAGTTCCAACGAGCTTCTTTGGCAAGCTCTTGGACTTCTCGATTGGTTCCGGCAGAACTTCCGACGAATGTTCGGACTTCCGACGAACTCCCAACGAAGTCTTGATTTTGACTTCGACACAACACATGCTTTATATCTTACTGCTATTATAGTTAATCCTGCACACTTTTCTCAACACATAGATTAGATCAAACAATTTACAATTGATTTCATCATCAAGATCTGAGATTTAATAATATTAGTTTATTTTTAATAAGATATAATAAACTACCTATTATGCCTCCATAAGTCTTCTAATCAAATTATTCTCCTTCATTCTATATATCTAATTTAGTAGAAATATTTATTGGTATATTGATAGCCTTAACATTATCTATATAAAATCATTTTAATATATTATAGTACATTTGGTTTGACTAATGAAAATATCATCATTTAATTACTTAATTTGTAATCCTAAAAAAATATTAATTTGCCTATTAAATTTATTTTAAATTCTTAGCCCATAATCTTAGTAAATGATTCGTATAAAGATTATAGAACTGAAAATAATATCATCAACATAAACTTAAATAAAAAAATTATTTTTAAAATATTTAATAAATAATATGGTACCGATCTTATCTTTTGTAAAATTATTTTATATAAGAAAAGAGATAAGTCCCTCATACCAAGCCCTAGGCACTTGTTTTAATTTATAGAGAACCTTATGTAATTTATAAAAATAATTAAAAAATTATTTTCAAATCCGAGTTGTTGTTCAACATAAACTTCTTCGAAAATAAAACCATTAAGAAAAGTACTTTTGATATCTATTTGAAATAATTTAAAAATTTTAAAATATCTATAGGCAAAGAGTATCCTTATGGTTTAAAGTCTAGCCATAAGACTGAATATTTCTTTATACTTTATACCTTCTTTTTGGTTAAAATATTTGGCCACTAATCCAATCATGTTTTGAACCACAATACCTTATTCATCTTACGTATTTCTAAAGACTTATTTAGTATCAATTACATGTTAGGAATGAGTCGGCACTAAGAGGGGGGGGTGAATTAGTGTAGCGGTAAAATCATCGGTATAAAAAATATTTCGTACGATAAAAACTGATTCGTAAAGATATTAACTTAAAAGAGTTTGGGAGCGTACTAAAAGCAGTAAGGAAGTATAGTAGTTTGTAGTAAAGCTAAATTGCTCAAATAGAAATATAAACCGTTTTATAGTGGTTCAGTTGTCGTGACCTACATCCACTCCACCGATTCCTCTTTCGTCAAGGCCACCGGCATCCACTAACGGTCTTCCTTCAATAGATGAAGACCAACCACCTTCTTACAACTCTATTATCCTTTTGATAGGCTTATGAGAGAACCTTTATAAGTTTCACACATCTCTTAGAATGAACTATAAACTCTGGAGGGGAACACTCAACACTTTTCAAGCTTTTTTAACTCCTTTTCATCAAGGATTATTTCCCCCTTTCTATCCAATTCTTTCTATGCTAAGTAGGAAAGAGTGGGGTATTTACAGGCCCCAAATGGATTCAAATTTGGAGCTTGAAATTTAAATCTATTAGATTTCAGGGTATGAGCGATACCACCGCTTGTACTTGGCGGTACCACCGCCCAGTCTAGTGGTACTACCGCTTGGGAGACTGTGTCTGGGTGGTACCACCGTTCAGACTTGTGGTACCACCGCTTGACAGCTCGGAGATCGGGTTTTTCAAGTTTTCTAACTCATAGGTGATTTTACCGTCAATTCTAGCGATGCCACCGTTTGGCCCAACATTTGGGTAATTGAATGAGCCTCCTAGTAAGCCCAAATCACTCTTAATTTTGGTCCAATTAGCCCCTAATTGAGTTAATATTATTTCACTCTAATACCGACTCAATTAGACCTAAAACCTACTTTAATCTAGACAATTATTACAAAGCTCATCAAATGTTGTTCGATCATGTCATTGGTTCGATGCTTCATCTGATTCTTCAGTGCATCATCCTCTCTTGCGGTCTATTGTCCAATTAGCCAGTTGACCTCCGTAACTCCAATTTCCTTGAAGCAATTTTCGCTCTTCTTGGCCCGATGCCCGAATTCTCGGCCTGAAGTCTTCTACCAACATGTCGACCGATCCTCCAACTTGACGTCCAATCTTCTGACATATTCCACTTCGGCCCAATATGATTCTTCTTGCTTCAATTGTCTCTCCCTGATCGAAGCTTCCTGCATCACTCAAAACGTAAATCAAATAAACACTATCAATTGGTTTCATCATCAAAATCCAAGATTTAACAATCTCTCCCTTTTTGATGATGACAACTAATTAATGATGGAGTTTAAACAAACTCCCGGAGTTTAATCATGATAAGGATAAATAATAAAGATAAAAAATCAAGTCATGAATGTCAAAATAATTTTTTATCATGAATATTTCATCATTGCATGCATCATTATCATAAGTTAAAGTATTACATGCGTAATACCAAATCATCATTCATAATTACATCAATATTCCAATCATTATTTCAATCATAAAAAATGAAAGATCAAGTCTAAAATTCAAGAAATCAAGATCATGATCCGAAAAATGTATAAGAAGAATTTATGTATTTGGGAGCTCTAACATGTCTAAGTTTATCATTTAAGCTAGCACATTTGGTTCTCTTGAGATGCTAGCTATTTTCTTTCCTCCTTTTGTCATTGTAAATAAGAAAGAAGAAGGGAAGAACATAATGGTGTAATGTTAAGTCATCACAAAAATATAAAGGTGTCATATGAAAATCATGACATGAAAGATATTAATATCAACAAATCTCTTCTTTTTATAAATAGTAAAAAGAAACATAGGAGATCGAATGATATAATATCTTGATTCATGTATAAGAAATCTTAAGTTATAAATCTCAAAAAATCAAGATAAAGCTCATTCAAATTCAAATAATCAAATCATCAAAATTACTTTCAAGATATTCAAAATAACATAACTTTATCAATCTGTTAGTGAAAAAATCGATAAGATAGAAAAAAAGAAAATTTCAAGAAAAATATTTTTTATTTTTAGTTGTTTCAATTCATGTGATTAATTTAATAGAAGCATACCTTTTTCATTTATGCCAAATAAAAACATGCATCACCGTTTAAAACCGAAAAAAAACTTTCATTACGGCAAAGATCGATAATGCATAAATCACAAAAATCATCATGCATAATTTTGAAATACAAAACCATTAAAAATGATTTCAAATCATCATTACATGATTTCATAAAGCATGATTTTATAAAGCATTTTTAATCAAAATCATTTTGTTTGTTGAAGTAATGTATTTTCCTTCTTTGCATCAATGATTCAATCATATCATGAGATATACAAATCATAAATACAGAGAAATCATGTCATGAAAGATATAAGATTAAAAGTGTGATATGTAATTCCAAAACATAACATGTCAAATCATTATGCATCATTATATCATCAAGTATGATTTTATTAATCATAAAATATTTTTAAATGAAATTGGAAAGTAATACGAAAATCATTAAGATACATATTAATGCTTCTTAAAAACATTCATAGGATTTATCTTAAGCACTAGATTTAAGTCTAACATTTTGTTCCTTTATCATAAAGCATGCAATTTTTATGATCATTTTCAAAATTACTAGAAGGATAAGTATGATTCCTAAATTTTTCATTTTTATTTTTATTACATCATGTAATTTTTTAAAAATATATATATATAATTTTTCTAAACTAATTTAAGAACAACTCATGAAATGCATCATGTAATTTTGAAATAAAGCAAAGGAGTTTCATTTGAGTTGTTTACCTCGTTTTCGAGAGTCATCAAAGTGAAATTCATCATTTCGTCTTCATCGGTTTGCTCCTCATCATCGGATGAGCTCGATTCATCCCAAGGTACTTCCTTCTTCTTGTATTCATAGCAAGTAGTTGCGTTCTTTTTAAGTTTATTTTTATTCTTTGATTCTTATTTTAAATACTTTTTAAGCTTTATTGTGAGAAGTTCAAGTTCATCAGCATTTGAGCTTTCGCTCGAGTGGTCTTCTAATGTTCTAAGTGTAAAATCCTTCCTTTTCTTTGGAAGGTAATTCTCAACCTCTTCACGAGTATTACAAGTCATCTTAAAGGTCATTAGTGACCCGATAAATTCTTCGAAAGGAAAGTTATTTAAATCCTTGGCCTCTTAAATGACCGTTACTTTAGTGTCCCAATTTTTAGAAAGAGATCGCAGAATTTTATTCACAAGTTCAAGGTTCGAAAAACTTTTACCAAGAGTTTTTAAACTATTGACGACATCCGTAAAACAAGTGTACATGTCTTCAATAGTCTCGCTTGGTTCCATATAAAATAATTCAAAATCATGCATCAAAATATTTATCTTACAATCTTTTACTCTACTAGTGTGCCTTCGTATGTGATTTCAAGAGTATGCCAAATATTAAAAATTGTTTCACACATAAAAATTTGATTAAATTTATTTTTATTTAAGACACAAAATAAGGCATTTATAACTTTTGCATTTAAAGAGAAAGTCTTCTTCTCCAACTCATTCTAATCATTTATTGGAAGAGAAGACTTTTGAAAATCAAATTCGACTATATTCCATAAATTGAGATTCAACGAAAGCAAGAAAACTCTTATTCGAGTTTTCCAATATATGTAGTCCCTCCCATTGAACATAACAGGATGAACGATTGAAAAACCCTTTTGAAATCCGAAAAGAGCCATTTATCTTGGGTGTTAAACCAAGGGAGAAATAATGAAGCTTTGATACCAACTGTTAGGAACGAGTTGGTACTACGAGGTGGAGGAGGAGGAGGAGGAGGGGGGGGGGAGGGGGGGGGGGGGGCGGTGAATTGCTAGTTTTATAGTGGTTCGGTCGTCATGACCTATATCCACTCCACTAATTTCTCTTCCATCGAGGCCATTGGCATCCACTAATGGTCTTCCTTCAATAGGCAAAGATCAATCACCTTTTTACAACTCTATTCTCCTTTTGACAGGCTCAGGAGAGAACCTTTACAAGTTTCACACCTCTCTTAGAATGAACTCTAAACTCTAAGAGGTGGAGGGAACACTCAACAGTTTTTCAAGCTTTTTCAATTCTTTTTCATCAATGATTATTTCTCCCTTTCTACCCAATTCTTGCTATGCTAAGCAAGAAAGAGTGGGGTATTTATAGGCTCCAAATGGATTCAAATTTGGAGCCCAAAATTTACATCCCTAAGATTTCAAGGTACGGGTGGTACCACTACCTGCACTAGGCGATACCATCGCCTAATCTGGGTGGTACTACCACTTAGGAGATTGAGTTTGGATAGTACCATCACCCAGATAGGCGGTACCACCGCTTGACAGCCTCGGAGATCGGGTTTTTCGAGTTTCCAACTTATAGGCGGTTCTACCGCCAATTCTGGCGGTGCCACTGCCTGACCCAACATTTGGGTCATTGAATAGGCCTCCTAATGAGCCCAAATCACTCCCAATTTAGCTCCAATTAGCCCCTAATTAAGTTGACATTGTTTCACCCTAATACCGACTTAATTAGACCTAAAACCTACTTCGATCTAGACAATTATTACAAAGCTCATCAAATGCTGTCCGATTATGTCATTAGTTCGATGCTTCGTTTGATTCTTCGGTGCATCGTCCTCTCTTACGGTCTATTGCCCAATCAGCTAATTGACCTTTGCAACTCTGATTTTCTTAGTGCAATTTTTGCTCTTCTTGGCCCGATGCTCGAATTCTCGGCCCGAAGTCTTCTGCCGACACATCGACCGATCCTCCGGCTTGACGTCCAATCTTCTGACATGTTCTACTCTGGCCTAACATGATTCTTCCTGCTTCAATTGTCTCTCCCTGATCGAAGCTTTCTACGTCACTCAAAACGCAAATAAGATAAACACTATAAATTGATTTCATCATCAAAATTCAAGATTCAACATTACAAGATGATTAGTAAGTCTAGAAACAAGCATCCAAACTTCATTTCTTTCAAATTGATTTAGCTTTTTATACATTATCAATACCTACGAGTCATCTTTAAGAGCATCATAAATACATTTATGCTTAATTTGAGATAAAAAATAATAATATTTATATAAATATTTTTAACGAAGAATGAGTTTGAATATGTTTTGATATATCTCCAATAATTACCTCCTTAGAATGTGCATCTATATATTTTCATTCCTTGAATAAGGTTTCCTTAGGAGTTGATGTTGTTGAATCTTGGATTTTGATGATGAAACTAATTGATTGTGTTTAGATGTTTAACTGCATTTTGAGTGATGCAGGTCTACTCGATTAGGATTAGACAGTTGACGCTGGAGGAATTGACGTTGCACCGGAGGAGATCACGTCAGGATATTGGATAGCAGAAGGCTTCGGACGTAGGGCATCGGGCCAAGGAGAGTGGAATTGCGCCAAGGATATTAGGGTTGTGGAGGTCAATCGCCGATTGGGTAACAAGCCGCAAGAGAGGACGATGCACTGAAGAATCGGACGAAGCGCCAACCAATGACGTGCCGGGCAACATAATATCAATTCACGTTGTAATAATTGTCTAGATCGGAGTAGATTTTTGGCTTATGTGTGCAGGATTAACTACAATAACGATGAAGACATAAAGCGAAATAAAGTGCCGGAGTCAAGCACGAAGGATTCGTTGGGAGTTCGAGAGTCTGATAGAAGTCCGAAGGTTCATCGGGAATGTTGTCGGAACTAGCCGAGAATGAGTAGGGAGCTTGCCGAAGAAACTCGTCGGAACTCGCCAAGATCAAATCGTGAAATCTAGGAGCTTGCCGGGAGTCTGCAGAATGGTTTCCGAGAGTTTATCGGAAGACCGCCGGAAGTTCGTCGGAAGCTCATCGGAAGAAGTCTTGACTTGTGGACTTTGTAATAGCTTAGGAAATGTCTTTAAATTCATAGTTAGCATATTAATTAGGGTTAGGATTAGGTGTTAATCCTATAACCCAAGTAGGGGCCAATTGGGCCCGAGTTTGAACTAGTTTGGGCAAAGTTTGGAGCCCAACCAGTGAGCTGAAATAGTTTAGGCGGTGGCACCGCCAGACTAGGTGGTGGCACCACTCAAAACCCAAAGGATTAGGAAGTGGAACCGCTAGACTGGGCGGTAGCACCGCCTAGCATCCGAAAGGTCGGGCGGTGGCACCGCCACTTACAGGAGGTGGCACCGCCAGCATCGGGAACCCAAAGGAATTCAAAATTTGGAGCCCAAATTTGAATCCTCTTGGGGTCTATAAATACCCCTCAATTCTCAACAGAGAAGACAACCTTTGAGAAGTTAGAGATTGAGATAAAGCCTTAGCAAAGTCTTTAGCAAGTTTTGTTTTCAATAGTTTAAGTGTTCACCTCCCTCCTCTTTGAAAATCTGTAAGAGTGTGAACCACTTGTAAAAGGTTATAAGAGGGGTATTTGTCCTTCCCCTTCAAAGTGATTTGTTAGTAGAATTTGGGAGCCTCATCAAAGAATGCTTCGCAAGTGGATGTAGGTCATTTGACCGAATCACTATAAAATTGGCATGTTCTCTAGTTTGCATTTACTTATTGCTATTTACCTTACTGCAAACCTTTATATGTGCTTTATTTCCTCATTACTTTTGCTGCACACCTTTACAAACATGCTTTCAAGTTAAGCACTTCCGGGTTCGATTTTTATTGTACGAAAGATTTTCCAAAACCGACGTTTTAATCCGCTGCACTAATTCACCCCCCCCCCCCCCTCTTAGTGTCACTCTGATCCTAACAATTGGTATCAAAGCTCGATATTTCTCATTTCAGATTTACATCCGAGAGAAATGGCTCTTCATGGCTTTCAAGAGGTCTTTTTGGTTGTTCGTCCACCGTTGTTTAACGGATTGGACTACACTTATTGGAAAATTCGAATGACAGTTTTCTTGATTTATATGAATTTGGATTTATGGAATATTATTGAAAATGATTTTCAACTTCCCTCTAAACCGATGAACGAATGGTCGAATTTGGAGAAGAAGTATTTTTCTTTAAACGTAAAGGCTATGAATGTCTTATTTTGCGCTTTGGACAAAAATGAGTTCAATCGGATTTCTACGTATGAAACGGCTTTTGATATTTGGCGAACACTTGAAATCATACACGAGGGAACTAGTAGAGGTAAAGACTCGAAAGTTAACATTTTATTGCATGATTTTGAACTTTTTCGAATACAACCAAGCGAGACTATAGGCGGACATATACACCCATTTCACGGATGTCGTTAATAATCTAAGAGTTCTTGGTAAA
The DNA here is from genome assembly GCF_036884655.1 of Musa acuminata AAA Group. Lineage (NCBI taxonomy): Eukaryota > Viridiplantae > Streptophyta > Magnoliopsida > Zingiberales > Musaceae > Musa > Musa acuminata. The sequence goes on along the minus strand of NC_088343.1, from coordinate 17,087,345 downwards.
TCTTTTTCAAATTTTGATCTCGTAAGCAAGATCTTATGATCCATTCCAAAAAGGTGGGATCCTAAAATAACCGGAATACAAGAGATAAAAAATTTAAATGATTTTCCATTAGAAAAATTAATCGGGTTATTAATGACCTATGAAATGACACTTTTAGAACATGTTGAACCCGATGAGTACTTGAACCACCTTCCAAAGAATAGGAAGGATTTGAAATTTCGGACAAATGAATACCACTTGAGCGATGACTCAAGTGATGAGGACAATGATGAACTTGAACTTCGAACACTAAATCTTAATAAGTTCATTAAACAAAAATCTAAAATAAACAATGAACTTGAACGGAGGAAGAGGCTAAAGAAGAGGAAGGCAACCAAGGATGAATCAATAACTTCCAAAGGTGAAACAACGAATTGGGCTTTGACGGGATTCGACTACAAGATAAGTAACTCAACTCTCTTGAATTATTTTGAAATTACTTGAAGTTTTTCATGAGTGCTTAATTTAGATAGTTGGAATAGGAAATAAAAAATTATTTTTCAATAATTATATCATGTTTTTCTTTTTAGCATCTTTGAAAAATTAAAAATTTGATCATGAAAAGTATATTGCTAAGGTTTCATGCATGTTATGTTTTGAAATGTTGAATGATGTATGCAACATTAGGGATGATAATTATATGATATGTGATAATGTTTAGGATTAATCCATGCATGTGTATCTTGATGATTTTATGTCATGCATGAGTTTTTGAAGTAAATGTTGATTTGAAACTCTCATTTTAGATTAACATGTTTTTGGTCTAATCATTTTTATGACGAATTAAGATGACATTCTCATGACATATTAAGATGACATAGTACTTGTACATCTATGCATGAATTTCTTGATAGTCTTTTGATGATAGATGTGATATCATGATGTGTTTGGTCTTGACAGCTTCATGACGAAACTTATGTTTCGATTTTAAATGATGATACATGTTTTCACAAAAGACTTGAATACCCTCACATGAAATCAATTGTATGAAATGGAAATGAATTTTCTATCCTATTGAGATTAATGAATTTATTTTACCAATCTTGTGAATCTCATGAAAATAAACATGATGAATATTTTGAAAATAAATGAGTGTATCATGCATTTGGTCTTAATGATTTCTCTTGAACATACTTTTTGAAATCATACTTGATAATGAATATTAAGATATTAAAAGGATGTTATCATGGAATCATGCTTGATGATTTGTTTTACGAAATTTACCTTTTCGTCTTAAATGTTGACACTTGTTTTATTAAAGGTAAAGACATGCTTATAAGAAGCAAATCACATGAATAGAAATTTATAAAAACGAAATGCGATCCTCTATCTTATCGACTTTTCAATAAATCTATGCTTGTCATATATGAATTTATTGAATGTGACTTTAAGGATGATTTCAGATTTCATAAATGCTTGATTCATACTTATGACATAAGACACATTTTAAATATGAATCATATTCAATGCTTCAATCATGTTATATCTCCCTTAATTCATTTTGTTCTCTTAGATTTATTTACCAAAGAGGAGAATCTTCTGAATGAATGAAATGATACAAATGAATCACTTATCGATATATCTTTTCAAAATATCTTTTTAATGTGATGTTGATAATTTGAGATGCCTGTTGGAATTCATGACATGAGATAATTGAATCCTTGACTTACTCTTTATATGGCTTGAAAATAGATGTTTAAAATCTTGCTTAATGAGTTGTTTTATAATATTTTGCCTTTACATCTTGAACTTTCATGCTTATCTTGATTTGGCATATAAAGACTAAGGCATGCTTAGATGAAAAAGAATCACTTAAAAAATGTGTTTCCCATTTGATCAAGATTAATGATTTCATGATATTTTGTGAAACTCGAAATTGATTTTGATGACTTGATTATGAGTTTCAAGTTAACAATTTGATTTGAATGAATTTTATCTAAATCATAATCTTGATCTTGCAAAATTGGAATCACAAATAATATTTTTTGGTATTCATGAATTGATACTCACAATATGAAAGTATTAGTATTCATGACTTGAATTTGATTGAAACATTGCATGCTTAAATTAATCATTCTCTTATGTTTCAAAAATTCTTTAAATGCCTTATGTGATGATTGAAAATTAATTTTCTTTATGATAAATCACGAATAATGACTTGATCTATGATATTGATATATTTTAATCATGATCCTTGGTTGTATAATTCTTTTGCTCTATTAAAAAGATTTGTCGAATGAATCATATCCTTCTTGAATTTTCTTGATATCATGACATGATTTTGTAATATGGCTTGTATAATGATTAAAATTTTTTAGCCATTGATTTCTCCCTTCTTTTTTATAATGATAAAGGGGGAGTTAGTTTACTAGCTTGCATATTTCAAAGGAAGAAAAATTTGCTAGCTCGATCATTTCATTGAAAGAACTTGCTATCATGAACACTACCAATGAATTACAAATCTTGCAATCTAAAGAGAAGCAAAGAATTGCTATCTCGAAAGAAGCAAAAAATGCAAAACTTAGAAAACTTGCAATATAATTGCTCTTGCAATGCTTTGTATCAAAAATAGGTTGATATTCTTAAAAGCATCGCATTAAATTTTTTAGTGTATCGTAATGTATCATATGTATCGCAAATTGAAAATTTTGAGACTATTATCATATCATGTTTAACAATTGATGTCTTTCATAACATGATTTCTTTGCATTGTTGTCTTGTTTGTATCATGTGATGATTGAAATATTAATTGATGCAAATTCATAGTTTATATAAAAGTCTAAATCATTGGTTCCTCTCCTTCTTTTCGGTAATGACATAGGGGGAGAAAGATTGCTAGCTTAAGGCAAACGCTGGCTAGCTTGTACTCTTCCCTTCTTTTCGATAAAAACAAAGGGGAAAAAGCTTTTGCTAGTTAGAACATGCAAAGAAAAGCAAAGTGCAATCTTGCACAAGAAGCAAGTGTTGAATTGCCATGATTGAACTTAAGAATCTTGCTATGCTTTTGTGCTTATCTGTTGTGATGAAAATCTAGCTTCATGTTACAAAAACTTGCATATCTTTTAAAATAGCTAGAGCTACTTCTCCTTTTGTTGATGACATAGGGGAAGAAGTATATTGATGACTTGAATTGAATATTTTATATATATTTGCATAATAGTTTAAATATTTTTCATAACATGTGATGAATGTTGCTTGGATTTGGGATAATCCAAGTGTTCTATCAATGACATATTGATAGGGGGAGTTTAGTGAAATTCTGAAGAGTTAAGGTTAACTCCGTTAGTCATCAATTAGTTGTCATCAACAAAAAGGGGGAGATTGTTAAATCTCGGATTTTGATTATGAAACTAATTGATTGTGTTTAGATGTTTAATTACATTTTGAGTGATGCAGGTCTACTTGATCAGGATTAGACAGTTGACGCAGGAGGAATTGATGTTGCACTGGAGAAGATTATGTTAGGATATTGGACGGCAGAAGGCTTCGGACATCGGGCATCGGGCCAAGGAGAGCGGAATTGCGCCAAGGATATCGGGGTTGCGGAGGTCAACCGTCGATTGGGCAACAAGCCGCAAGAGAGGATGATGCGCTGAAGAATCGGACGAAGCGCCAACCAATGACGTGCCGGGCAATAGAATGCCAATTCGCGTTGTAATAATTGTCTAGATCGGAGTAGAGTTTTGGCTTGTGTGTGCAGGATTAATTATGATAATGATGAAGACATAAAACGAAACAAAGTGCCGGAGTCAATCGCGAAGGATTCGTTGGGAGTTCGAGAGTCTGACGGAAGTCCGAAGGTTCATCGGGAATGTTGCTGAAACTAGCCGAGAATGAGTAGGGAGCTTGCTGAAGGGTTTTCGGAAGCTCGCCAGAAGGTACGTTGGAAGTTCACGGAGCTCGCCGAGAAAGATCGTAGTTTGCCGAAGAAACTCGTCGGAAGTCGCCAAGATCAAATCGTGAAGTCTAGGAGCTTGCTAGGAGTCCGCAGAATGGTTTCCGAAAGTTTATCGGAAGATCGTCGGAAGCTCGCCGGAAGAAGTCTTGACTTGCGAACTTTGTAATAGCTTAGGAAATGTCTTTAAATTCATAGTTAGCACGTTAATTAGGGTTAGGATTAGGTGTTAATCCTATAACCCAAGTAGGGGCCAATTGGGCCCGAGTTTGAACTGGTGGCACCGCTCAAAACCCAAAGGATCAGGCGGTGGAATCGTCGGACTGGGCGGTGGCACCGCCAGCATCAGGAACCCAAAGGAATTCAAAATTTGGAGCCCAAATTTGAATCCTCTTGGGGTCTATAAATACCCCTCAATTCTCATTAGAGAAGATAACCTTTGAGAAGTTAGAGATTGAGATAAAGCTTTAGCAAAGTCTTTAGCAAGTCTTGTTTTCAATAATTTAAGTGTTCACCTCCCTCCTTCTCTTTGAAAATCTATAAGAGTGTGAACCACTTGTAAAAGGTTGGAAGAGGGGTATTTGTCATTCCCATTCAAAGTGATTTGTTAGTGGAATTTGGGAGCCTCATCGAAGAATGCTTCGCAAGTGGATGTAGGTCATTTGACCGAACCACTATAAAATTGGCATGTTCTCTGGTTTGCATTTACTTATTGCTATTTACCTTACTGTAAATCTTCATATGTGCTTTACTTCCTCATTACTTTTGCTGCACACCTTTACGAAAACGCTTTCAAGTTAAACACTTCCGAGTTCGATTTTTATCGTACGAAAGATTTTTCAAAACTGACATTTTAATCCGCTACACTAATTCTCCCCCCCCCCCCCCCCCTTAGTGCCGCTCCGATCCTA
>NC_088343.1:16755000-16757500 GCF_036884655.1 Musa acuminata AAA Group | reverse complement strand
TCTATCCCCATTATTGCATAATAGCAGATGCTTTCATATTCTTTTGTTCTCTCTTCCCCTGAGACTATGCTCCCCCAAAAAACTACAACTTAATTAGCTGTGCACAGGTATCAAGTCTTGGTTCAAAAGTATCAAAATGATTAGGAGAAGCAAATTATTGAGACATAAAAATATAGAAGTTGAGAAAGAGTTGGCATTTGTACCAGGGAACAGCACATGGACACTTGTAAAGCAAGGAAGGAAATCACACAAATATGTGTTGTAATAAGAGAAACATGTAACATATAAACCAAGCTTTGTCATTGCAATTGCTCTGACTGCATCAAGTGGAAGGTGGAATAAAGAGGATAAAGGTTGCGGTGGATTCTTAATAGAAGAATAGTACAAGAAGCAGTTGTTGTCTGGAAAAGCTTGACTTTTGCAGTATTATGTAAAACTATTGGAAGAGTCAACTATCAACAGTAAGTAACATTGAACTGCTGATTTGCTGATCTAATAGTTTGCATAGAGTAATAGTTTCAGTCTGTAGTGTAAAACCCAATTCTAAACCTTTCCAATTGGTGGTTGAATCAAGCAAGATCAGATCAAGAGATTGAATTCTTTTGGGGGAAAGGAAATGATAGAGGTAATATATTTAAACGAATGCATGATATGATCACATTGCTTGAATACATAGCATGTGGGTTAGGCTTCCATTGCTTGCATTGTTTACTTGACCATGATTATGGCCAAATTGTTTATTGTTCTTATAATTATTAAATTATCATAAGCACAAAAATGTGTAGTGAGATGCTGATATATGAATTCCCTTCCCAACATAACATAAATGCAGCAATTGGCAACACTATGAACTTGAACTTACCACATACGATTTCTTTTTTCTTAAATAGATTGGAATGAGTTGTGCAAGGTGTGAACATTTGAACACATCTTATTGTGATCATGCTAAGGATAATGATTAGAAAGCATTCTCATTAGCACAATATATATATATATATATATATATATATATATATATATATATTAGATCAAAATTACACGTCTTTCAAAGCACTCCATTTCCAGTCCGACGATTTCATCCCTACATTGAGCTGAATTCCTTCTTTTAGAAAAAAGGAAACAAAAATAGGCCAAATAAATGTCAAATCCCGAACTGCCCTCCTCCCACCCTCTGGGGACACTCAGGCACTGAGAAGGGCAAAATGGGAAAAGAGGGTGTTAACAGACACGAAGGGTCAAGTCGGTCAAGCGGCGAAGGACCAGCCGTCGTCCGGGAGCGAGCGGAATAGCTCCTCCAGGGCGGCATCGGCGGCGGCAGCGGAAGAGGAGGGGGAGGAGAGGAGAAGGAGGCGGCAGAAGAGTGGGACTGGGCAGGGGATCCTGAGGACGCCTTGCTGCTCGTAGCCGTACTCCTGGGCGGAGCGACGGAGCAGCTCGACGAGGGCCGGTCGGCCGAGGAGCTCCGCCCGGACCGCGAACCGCTCCATCTCTTCCCCGACGCACAGCGGCACGTGGCCCTCCGGCACCCGCCGTGGCCCCCCTTTCGCGGCTTGCAGCGGGCGGTCGTGCGACGAGTCCGCCACCCTTGACAGCCGCCGGATCAGCCGCTTCATTTCCCCTCCAATGATCGAGATCCACACAAACACGAAGCAGCGATCGAGATCGAAGAGCGTCAGGGTTCGAGGACCGCGACCGGAAGGAGCGAAGAGAGAACAAGAAACGTGGAGAGCGTGTTGCCGAATGAGGGGCTTCTCCTCGGTATTTATGACGCTTATCTCTCGGTCTTCCTCCATAAAATAGATGAAACCTTAATCGTACAACAAGGCGGTGTGTGACTTGGAAGGGACTACGGAGCGGTACGCATACTCCGGATATGGAGACATCCGCTGTTCCCATCTGAATAGCGAACAGCTTTCGCGATGGTGAAATCGAAACCCGAAGCAGAACAGGGGTGGGGCGCCTGCGTACGTGTCGTTCAACTGTTGGTCGTGGGACATGGCGTGGGCTGTCGGGATTACTCGGAAGGATGTTGAAGGCTCGGGCGCGAGATATCGCGGAGAGGGAGAGAAGATGGAGAGATGAAAGCGGTTCGTATCATTTCCGTAGTCCCCATCTGTACGGTGTCCGTGAAACGTTCCTCCGCTGACCTCAGCCTGCGGTCACTGGCAGTAGATCGGTGGGGCCCTCCCTCGCACGTTACGCTTCATTTGACCAAATTACCCTTCCCATTTTGTGATTCCGGAGGGTATGGCTTCGGTGTTGATGCATTACGTACACCGACTTGTTGGGAACCGATGCCATCCGGTGACGGTGCAACGTAGCGCACGAAAACTGCGACCTCCACCCCGCGGTCATGTGCTTCCGGAGCGAGTGGGGGCGTTTCACGAGAGCGGGACGCCCTCCTAACTGCTGGTTATTTCGGTCATTTACGTTTCCAGGGGAACGACGGCACGTGGCGCTGCCGGCACCCGAGGCGGGCCCCGCCCACGTCGCTTTCTCC
>NC_088343.1:15765000-15772500 GCF_036884655.1 Musa acuminata AAA Group | reverse complement strand
TCAGCAAAGCTGGTGGTTGCTGCAACGTTGACAACAATGTCGACTTCCTCCCATAACTTCTCTCTGATGTTGGAGTCTCGTATGCCTAAGTTTTGCTGGACGATATCTCCAGCCACAGGAAACAGCTTGCTCGAAACAAATGAATGGAAGCCGTCGCCATGTTTGTCTTTTACAACCTTGAACAGCTCCTTTCCTATTATCTAAATGTCGAGATAGAATTAGACAGAGAACATGAAAATAATACAACATCATATAATCAACCGAGGGTCGAGAGACGAATAGAGAAGAGTTTGAAGGTATATATTATGGTTGGATTATAGTGGGTTTTGATCGAATCTTTTGGAATACTTGGATTTATTCAACTCGTTTAAACTAGATTCAGATATTCTTTAATTGGATTCAAATGAATTGGATATTCGACTGTTTTTAATTATATTAGGATGTTTGCTAGTTGGATTTAGAATGAATGGGACCAAAGGAAATACTCAAGGAAAATTGAGATTTGGTGCAACATCATAGTTTGAAGGACTTAATAGATGCATTATTATTAATATTGACTTAAATGCCATTCTTTATCAGTAATTTAGGATTAATAAGCTAATAGATCAATCAATTATCACACTGAGTCGGATGATGACCAATGATGTTAAAGTCGAGCTAATATTATTTATTGTGAGAGATTTTGAAAGGACTATATATTAAAATAAGTCTTAAACCACATCGTGATGTGACTAGGCCTCATATATACATTACTAAATATTAATTTTGTATTATATTCGAACATTAGTGAGGACTTTCAATGTTTATATGAAAATTTTATAATACCCCTAATAAACTTGATTTGTATACTATACTATAATTAATGTACGTCTAAGCATTTTGAATTAGTGTCGCACAATGAATTAATGTATTAGATAATATAAAATATGACAAAATAATGTTATACTAATATATAATTAGTTAAATATCATGTTTTAACATTATTCATTATTCAATAATACTAATATAATACATAACGAAATTTAAACTTCATCTGCGATTATTCAAGTAATGAATATATCATGAAAATTTTGTATAGCAGAAAATTAAGTTTCTGCCAAAAAAAAGAAAGGAGAAAACTACAAAAAAATGGCTTCCACATATCTTTCTCCCTTCATACTATACTAAACACAAGAATTATGTTGGACGAATGGATTTGATTACTCCATAATAAATCCCATTAAGTTGGATTTTTTTGAAAAAATATAAATTAATTAAAAAACAGAGACAAGTGGATAAATTCTTCTAGCTACGTGTCCATTCCACGTATATGACATGATACGTACGTGAGGTGACTCAGGGGTCCCACGTTGTGATGTGGGAGAATAGGGTTCAAGTCATGTAAATAGTACTTCATATTTAGAGAGAGAGAGAGAGAGAGAGAGAGAGAGCTGAGATCTTCATGTTTACTGTGTGAATTTTCCAACCCTTTGTCATTGATAAATGGGTACCGTACATGATTGGCAGATTAATGTCTTCTGTATTATATGGAATAATTTTATGGATGTGTATGATATAAAATGGATCGGCAAGAAAACAAAAGGAGAGTGGAGGAGAAGTGAGATTGCACCTCGGACTGCACACGCTTCTCTGCGGACGAGGCATCAGCGGCTCTCACGAGGAGGAAGAGCCTCTTCACGTCCGGTTGAACCCTCATCACCTTCTCCACGAAAACTTCCATGTCCCGAACCAATAGAACAATCAGTACAAACACATATAAATGATCAGTAAAGACTACAAAAGCATTCTACTGCATGCATGTGACGCGTACTCTTTGCTAAAAAGCCAGTGGATCCAGTGACCAGGATGCTCTTCCCCTTCAAGAACTCCATTAGTCTGCTGCTCTCCATGTCGCAGCTGTTGAGAACAAAGCCTGGGTGTGTCAACACAGAGAGAGAGTGTGTGTGTGTCAGGACATCTGAGCAAAGTATAGTGGATATAAATATTGTAGAGTAGAAGGCAAGGAAGAAGGGAAAGTTGTTGAGTAATTAATACACTCTACCTGTACGTTTGCTCCAATGTAGTTCACATCCTTCCTTCTTCTCCGCTGCTCGTGGAGAAGGCCATGTCATTTTCTTGACTCATCTCTTCCGTCGTGGCTCGAATTGCAGCCACTGGGAACATCAGCTTACAACTACTGATATAAATGAATCTGAACTCCAATATTTGATCGTAGAAAATGTATTTTATACTGATATGTGCAGCCATTACTTCCAAATTTTACAGGCAACATTAGCCTGTAGCTTACAAATATGACTGACTTCAAATAATATAATATCTAAGCATGACTCGAGTCACAATGATACACGCATATGCGATTGATTCCCGATTACACCTCAATAGTTTGTTATTAACTCGGATTCTCTTTCGTGGCATGAGATTCGTCGGAGATGGGACTGTTTGAGAGAGTAAGATACATAGAATATTCGAGATGGAAGTCGAAGAGAGAACTTTGTGGCGTCAGCATTGAATCTAAAGTTGCTTTGATTTCCATGCAGAGGAGAACAGGTAGGCGATCAGCTGTCAAGATATAATGAGGAGGAGCCCAACTTGGACCAGGCAACAACCTGCCTTGATTTATACTTGTACCGTAGGGTGGGCCGACAATCCCTGTAGATCTCACGTCAGGTCACGCAGAATATTTAAATGATGATGCATCACAGTTAACAGAACTTGAATCTAATATTTTAAGGCGGAGTTCCTATCAATCAGATAGGAATCACCGTCACCGCACCATTCCATTTAGCGTTGGAGGTCTCGTCAACTCCTCGTATGCCTAACAAAATAATAATAATAATAATAATAATAATAATAATATTATTATTATTATTATTAAAAAACCTAATTAAATAAGGTTTGTTCGGAGTTAGAGGAAGAACATTGAATTGAATGTGCGGCCGGCATCAGCCGCCAAACGTCAATAAATATCCGCACATAATTCATCTTTTCTTTATCTTAAATAAAAGATCTGACTTTCTCGTCCTTCCTCGGGATTCTTTCCTCCGAACGAGAAATATTAAAAGACTCATTAACCCAATGGTCCCGCCTTCACTCTCGAGAGAACTCTTGATCTATAAGAGCCTCTGCTGTCCGATCAAAAAATAATAATGATGTGGATTTGTTAAGAGAGAAGATGAGAAAATATATGTAATATCTCAATAATGTCATATATTATTGTATCAGTCGATCTATGATAAGTAATTATGATAATTGTTTCCATCAAACTCATCTACTAATAAATCCTATCATAATTATATTTTCTTTCTATTGATTAACAATCATAAATTTAATTATATCTATAATATATCATAGATATGGCAACATAATCTAACTTTTTTCACCTAGCCCATTAATTTATAAGATATAAAAATTAAATAAATTAATATATTATTTAAAAATAGTTTTATTTAATTATATTCTAAAACATTGAAAAGATATTTTACAAATGCATATGAATTTTATAAAATAGATCAAAAAACTTAATAAATATAATAATATTATATTAAATTTGACTATCAATACGAGTCATAACGGTTGTATATTATCAATGTTATATTTTTTTATGTACTACAATACTATTAGTCCTTTCTAATATAGTCCAAATCAATCTCTGTAATTTATTTTATCAAGATAATTATATTTTCATATTCAACCATAATATGTACACATATAAATATAAACAAGATGATAAGAATAAATAATTTTAATTATATAAATAAGAATATCAATTATAATATTCACTCAAATATGCATCATCATCATTTTTTTTATGAGTTACTCATAAATCCAATCATAAGAAATATCTTTTTAAAACACTTTAGGTTATAAAGTTTCAGTGACTGTATTAGCAATCAATATAATGGAACTCAATTCTTAATTAAAATTAATTATTTTTAGATAATTTTATTTAATCATCAAATACTTTATATTATAATGCATAGAACTAAAGTATTTGTGATTCTTAGAGAAGAAAAACGGTCGTGATATATCATAAAGTATTTTTAATGACTTGATAATTGAATCTGGTCATACCAAGTCATTAGATAAAATTTTACAATCATAATGTTTGATTAGTAGCCTCAAAGCATGTTATAAAATCAATTATTATTATTAAAAATATAATAATGCATTGCTTAATATTTTTTTATAAATTATTCCTTCAATTAATATAAATATAAAACATAAAGTAGACTTCGTATGACAACTTATAGAATTGACATCTAAAAATACTATCATTTCAAAGTGATCTAATTTTATATATGTAAGTATATAATCTTTCGACCATTCCAAATATGTTACTTCATCCATTCCTAATATGTTGTTACTTTCTTTGTAGTTTTTTAATATTTTATTATTAAATAACTCTAATATTTATTTAATATTTTTATTATAAAATTGATATCTAATCTAGTATAAGATTGAGCATATAATAGACTTCCAACTATATATACATAAAAAATATTTTTTATTTTATTTTTTAAAATTATTTTAAAAATAATTACCTTAACTAAAATATTTTACTTTTATCATTTGTTGAACAAATTTGAATACTAAATCTCTCTATGACTCAATCAAAATATCTTTTCTGAGATAGTTATAATAATTCTTGATATTTATTTTTGAATGTTTCAATGTCAATAACATAAACTACTCATTTATATCAATCATCTTAAAATTATTAATAAGAAATTTATTGGTTTGATATAATAAACCAAGATCATTAAAGTATTATCCACAGATAGACCACTATAATAAATTAGCTTATATTAACCTTCAGATATAAACATTGATCAATAATATTTTTCTTAAAATCTGAAGGAAATAATAGTATTATAAAACTTTATATACAAATATCTAGAAGTTTATTTAAATCTATAAATAGATTTTCTAAATTTACATGTCAAATTTTATATTTTTTCATTTTCTCTATGAATCATTTTGGCTAATAAATTTTTTTGTCTAGATTTTAATTTAAGAAAATTATTTTCATATCCATCTAATGTAACTCAAAATTATAATGAGCCAGTAATGTTATAACAATTTACAATGAGTTTATTTTAAAAAATTAGAAAAATATTTTATTATGATCGATGCATTCTTTATAAGCAAAACCTTTGACAATAAGTTTGGCTTTTATATCATTCGATATTATTATTCTTTGAGTCCTGTTTTATCTTAAAGGCTCATTTACCATTAACTCTTTCATAGTTATTAGGCAATTCGATGAGTCAATATCATTTTGATCTATTGATTTTAACTATTTTTTCATTGCATTATATCATTTTTTAGAATCGTTATTTTTCATGACTAATAAAAATGATAAGGGATCTCTTTTGATTCCTATGTCATAATTTGATTCTTATAGATACATCACATAATCATCAGAATAATAAGTCTCCTTTCTCTTTAAGATATTCTCAAAACTACCGATTATTATTATTCTACGAGATCATTAGCAATTACATCAACATCATATAAGAGCCCATCATTGTTGTTTTGTTATTCACATTCATCAATTCTTTTAGTGATTTGAGGAATAATAATTTTTGAATATAAAAATGATAAAAAAATATCAACATATATTTTCCTCAATACCAAGATTAAATTTTGAGATTTTCACTTCCACTGATTCACTATTTTCTAAGAATCTTATATTACCAGATTTAACTATCCTCGTACATTAGAGTAATAAAATCTATATCTATTTGATGTTTTAGATAAATAATAAAATATATAAAAATAATCTTTGAATCCAAGTCTTTTTTATGTGAATTGAAAACTCTTATTTTTGCAAAACAATTCTAAATATGTAAATATCTCAAGTTTTATTTTCTACTAGTTTATAACTCAAAAGAAGCTCGTAGAATTGACTTATTAAGAACCTTATTCAAGATATACATAATTAACCTTAGAGTTTTTCCTCATATTAATTCAGGTACAGAAGAATAACTCATCATACTCCTAACCATATCTTTAATAGTATAATTTTACCTTTCAGTAACCTCATTCTACCGAGCATAATGCTCTACTTTTCTAAAAATCTAGCAAAAGAATCAAAATTATAATTAGACTTATCATAACTATCATAAAATTTATCACTCCTATCAAGCTTAATAATTTTAACTTTTCTTTATAATTATCTCTCGATTTCATTTATACCTCAAGAGTATCAGACTCTTCATGAATTATACATACATAGTTATATCTCAACCGGTTATCTATAAAAGTAATATAATGTCTCTCTTTCCACTAAAATAGGAAACACTAAGTGACCAAACTATATTTCATATAAGATTGTTGTAAAGTTAAGATACACTTTAATTCTATATAGATCATCATATAAAATTTAAAAATTAACTTTTATTAAATCATGATAAGTTTACCATCACCAGAAGATAAATAATATCATGACAATTCTAGGTAAATAAACTAAATTTTTAGAATTATAGGAACATAACATCATATAAATAATCTCTAGGCATAAGCGATAAATACCAACTACTATCCTTTTGATTTCAAGATGATTCCTTATAACGATGAATATTTCAAACTCTTTTAGTTTTCATATTAAAATTAATCTCTATTATTGGTAACATAAGTTGAAACATCAAAATCAATTCACCAAATATTAGAAAATAACTTCTCTAATGTTTAATTTGAAACATGCAAAGGATAAATTTATATCTTTCCTTTTCGAATTAAAATTTTATAGTTCTCTTCACATAACCTTATTTATCACAAAAATAGTATTTTACAGTGAAGATTTAATTTATAAGTTTATATAACATTTATAAACTTAGGTGATTTATATTTCAACTTTATTTTAGTATAACATTTATATAATATTTAAGTAATTTATATAAACTTAGGTGATTTATATAACATTTACCTATACCGTACCAAAATACTATGAGTCTTTTCTACTTTAATCTTAATTCTTTTTAAGCACATATACTAGTCATCCTATTTAAGTTTCATTTATCTTTAATTTTATTATAGTAAAATTTAAATGAGTCAAATAAGAAATAGAATTAAAAATTAATTATACAAGAAATAACTCAACTACATTTATGTCCAAAGTTCTTGATATTACAATTTTGTCAACCATATTAAAGATATAGTCTTGAATTTCTTTAATATCATCATATTCAATTTCAGTCAATTCTTTTATTAAGATGTTAGCTAATAACTTATCAATAAATTTAAATTAATTTTTAAATATTTTAATGTGCTACTTATATATTGTAATGAAGTATAAATATTATCAACAATTATCATAAAACTAGTCCTTAGATCTTTCTCAGTCATTTATCTTAATTATTTGTTCTATTAAACTTTCAATAGTTAAGTCTATAATCCTTTCAATTGGTTTGATCAAGATTTAACACACTTAATATAAATCACATATACTCAAGCTATTTATAATATTTTAATAAAAAAAATGTAGGAATATTTAAAATA